>NW_017307400.1:0-23250 GCF_000935625.1 Nanorana parkeri | reverse complement strand
TGGTGGGCTCCATTCCCTTAATTTTTTCCTCCGGTTTTTGCCCTATTTTTTTGTTCAGGGAGTGTTCCTTTTTTCCCATCCCCCCTTTCCTCCTCCTGTTCCTGTCTCGTATGTTTGTGTTGTCTTAGTCTTGTCTTTGTTCGTCTTTTCCTCATGTGGTAGTGATTAGGGATGCACCGATACCGTTTTGTTGGTATCGAGTATGAGTACCGATTTTTTGCTTTCAGTACTCGCTGATACCGAGTACTGATGCTTCCTCTGGCACCGAGCCGGCTTCCCGGGCAATCCGGAAGCCGAGCGGCGGGTATTGACTTCCACCCTGGCTTCCTAATTGCCCGGGAAGGCGATTCCATGTTGTTTGCCAGCGCAATTGCCCGGGAAAGCGGCTTCCCAGCCAGCCAATCAACATCGAGCCGGCTTCCTGGCCAATCAGACAGGTCGTTACTCGCCACCCAGCTTCCTGATTGCCCGGGTAGAAGGTTCCATGTTCCCCTATGGGACTGTCAGTCAGAGGAAATCTTCCTCTGACCAGAAGTTCCGGTATCAGGAAAGGTATCAGAGCATTTGGGCAAGTACGAGTACTCACCCAAATACTCAGTATCAGCACCGATACCGATACTAGTATCGGTGCATCCCTAGTAGTGATGTTTGGTTGTGTGGACGGACTGTTCAGATGTCTCTGTAACTTGGGGGTTTTCTCCCATAAACGGGGTGTTTTATTTTACCTTCCCATGCCACTACCTCCTTCTAGAGTTTCTATATAAACTGTGCCTGAGTACATGGTCTCCCCGCCAAGATCTTATTTTGTGTCCCTGGCCCACTACCACATGGTTTTCTGTGATTTCCATTTGTAACTACTTCTATTGAGCCTTGCTGACTAACAGTAATGGATCCCATTTGGTTGTCTTACATATGTTTTTCATCTTTTTTGTTTTTCCTTTGTCACATGTTATCTTAGCCTGTGTATCTCTGCTAGAGGTTTCATGTTTTTTTTTTTGCTTACTGGACTTTGTATGGTGTTTCTCCTCTTGTTCTCACCGTTTGCTGTAATGTTTTCTATATGTTATAAACTCTTAATAAAAGTCTATGCAAAAAAGAAAACAAGCATGTCCTATTTCTTACAATGAAACACCTACTATCCTGGTATCATTCATTGGTTATATAGGGGGGTTCTCTTTGATTTGCACCATTACACTTAAAGTGACAATAAACTCAAGAGTTACATCTTAAAAATGCATTCACGTACCTCAACTATTATTAAAAAATGTATCTTATTTGTGTATCACTCAACTGTAGATCCTCAAATCATCTCCGAGGCCACCATTCACACCAGCATTTCCGCTTTGTTTTCACACTTTTTTTTAGCACAGTTTTGCGCGATTCTGTGCATTTTTTATGCACGTTTCAGGGCGCATTACAAGCACTTTCATGTTTATATGTCAGCGCATTTTTGAAGCTGGTTTTCAGTTGTCCAATGAGAAGCAGTCTCAGCTGCTGAAACGTGCATAAAAGAAGCGCAGAATGGCTCAAAAATGCGCTGATCAGCGCGTTTCCATTGAAGTCTATGAAGCAAATCGAGCTGATCAGCGTGACAAAAGAAGCTCAGAGACTATTTCAAGCGACATGCGTATTTGTACGCGTGATTTCACGTATTTGCATGAACGGCCCCCCATAGGAATGTATGGGATTTTATTTATAAGCGTTTCAGCGTGGAAAAAAAACGCCCTGGTGTGAACGGGGCCTAAGTTGGTGCTGACACTGTCCTTTCTGGAGGGCTACTTTTGTTCTCCATGATCCCTGTGTGTGTTGTAAAGTAGCCACTGCGCCGAGCTCACTGCTGTGATGGACTACAATCTCATGTTTAGTTATTCATTTGTATTGAGACTGTAGTCCATCACAGGAGCGAGGTTTGGAGCAGTGGCTACTTTACAATACACACAGGGGCCATGGGGAACAAGAGTAGCACCCCTCCAGAAGGAAGGACAGTGTCAGCACCAATTCAGAGATGATTTGAGGATCTACAGCCGAGTGATACACAAATAAGATACATTTTTGATAATAGTTAAGGTATTTGAATGTATTTTTAAGATTTAGCTCCTGAGTTTAGTGTCACTTTAACTTCCAAACATCTGCACAGAAACATCTCTACCCATCACATTCTCAAATAATTCATCCCCTCACAGCTACCTCCTCATGTATCATTTCCCCCTCCTCTTTAGATTGTAAGCCCTCATGGGCAGGGCCCTCCTAACCATCTTGTCTTGAATTGTATTGTGATTGTAACGTCTTCCTTGTATTGTAAAGCGTTGCGCAAACTGTTGGCGCTATATAAATACTATGTAATAATAATAATGAGTTCTTCTAGAGTTAATCTGGATACTGACTCAAAGGTTGATCATGCTACAGCATGTTTTATGAATTTATTGTTACACTGTAGCAGTAATCTGGCAAGCTCAGAAAAAAACATGATTATGTTGTTTTGTCTAGCTAGTGAATTGCTGCATATTGAAGGTTGTTTCGAGGGAGATAAACAGGTTCTCTTTAACTAAAAAGCAATGCAGACTTTATGAGGGCATACTATTGAGGAACTTGTGTGCAAACAAAGTTCACTGTGCAGATTAGTTATGTTAGGAAGTAATAATAAACATCTGTAAAAAAAAAAATAAGTCAAGGCAACTGGACTTGCTGTGTTTTTTTCTCGAAGACATTTCACTGGACATCCGATCAGCTTTCTCAATTCAGAATGACATTGGGAAAGCTGGTCGGATGACGAGTGTAACGTCTTCAAGAAAAATACAGCAAGTCCAGTTGCCTGATTATTTTTTTTACTGATATACCATGACCTAGATGAGTGAGAACCTTCACAGACATAATAACAAACAGATTCATGGAAGTCTATCCAGAATAGACATAGGAAAAATTATTTAATATTTTTAATAACCCCTTTATGTGGAACTCAAAACGTTTTTCTTTTTAATTATGATTGGGGGAGAAAGAAAAACTGTCATTTTTATTTTGCTGTATGTGCTGTGCAGGAGAGCTAGTTGGTACCCACATTATGGTAACACAAAGTTAACCTTTTGCACTAGGATAGCTTCTAGTCATGTCCTACAGTACCTCCCCCCTGACTCTAACCCACACTCTGATCCTAACACAATATTCCCCCCACTTACTCTCCCTATAACCCTAACACTTAATAATGAGTTCTTCTAGAGTTAATCTGGATACTGACTCAAAGGTTGATCATGCTACAGCATGTTTTATGAATTTATTGTTACACTGTAGCAGTAATCTGGCAAGCTCAGAAAAAAACATGATTATGTTGTTTTGTCTAGCTAGTGAATTGCTGCATATTGAAGGTTGTTTCGAGGGAGATAAACAGGTTCTCTTTAACTAAAAAGCAATGCAGACTTTATGAGGGCATACTATTGAGGAACTTGTGTGCAAACAAAGTTCACTGTGCAGATTAGTTATGTTAGGAAGTAATAATAAACATCTGTAAAAAAAAAAATAAGTCAAGGCAACTGGACTTGCTGTGTTTTTTTCTCGAAGACATTTCACTGGACATCCGATCAGCTTTCTCAATTCAGAATGACATTGGGAAAGCTGGTCGGATGACGAGTGTAACGTCTTCAAGAAAAATACAGCAAGTCCAGTTGCCTGATTATTTTTTTTACTGATATACCATGACCTAGATGAGTGAGAACCTTCACAGACATAATAACAAACAGATTCATGGAAGTCTATCCAGAATAGACATAGGAAAAATTATTTAATATTTTTAATAACCCCTTTATGTGGAACTCAAAACGTTTTTCTTTTTAATTATGATTGGGGGAGAAAGAAAAACTGTCATTTTTATTTTGCTGTATGTGCTGTGCAGGAGAGCTAGTTGGTACCCACATTATGGTAACACAAAGTTAACCTTTTGCACTAGGATAGCTTCTAGTCATGTCCTACAGTACCTCCCCCCTGACTCTAACCCACACTCTGATCCTAACACAATATTCCCCCCACTTACTCTCCCTATAACCCTAACACTATTCCCCCCACTTACTCTCCCTATAACCCTAACACTATTCCTCACACAAACTCTACCTATAACCCTAACACTATGCCCCCACTTATTCTCCCTATAACCCTAACACCATTCCCCCACTTATTCTCCATATAACCCTAACACCCTTCCTCACGCTAACTCTTCCTGTAACCCTGACACTAATACTCACACTAACTCTTCCTGTAACCCTAACACTATTCCCCCCACTTACTTTTCCTGTAACCCTAACACTATTCCCCCACTTTTTCTCCCTATAACTCTAACACCATTCCTTACACAAACTCCCCCTGTAACTCTGACACTATTCCTCACACTGACTCTCCCTGTAACTCTAACACTATTCCTCACATTAACTCTCCCTGTAACACTAACACTATTTCTCACACTGACTCTCCCTGTAACTCTTACACTATTCCGCACATTAGCGCTCCCTGTAGCCCTAACACTCTTCCTCCCACTACCTCTCCCTGTAACCTTAACACTGACTCTAAGGGGCTGATTTATAATGCTTTTACAGCACATTACTGTCTAGATCAGCGGTGGCGAACCTATGGCACGCGTGCCAGAGTGGGCACGTGGGCCCCCCTCTGCTGGCACGCGAGCCCAGGTCCGCATTATAAAAGGGACGCAGCGGTAGCGGTCCCAGTCCAATTAGTAGTTAGTAGTTCCCTCACTCCCCCGCTGAACTGACAGCAGAAGAGAGGGGACTATTTCACCATTTTCGGCTGCCGCGGAGGAACACGGAGAGCTGCGGCAGCCGACAATTAAGTATTCGAAAAATTGGGAGAAATGTCCCCTAGTGCAGCGCTGCCCCTGAGGTGAGGGTAAACAAATGTGGGTTACGGTACTTGGTGTGCGGCTCCTAAAAATGCGGACCGGGGTGTCTGACATTTTGCTAATTGAGAAGACAAGAAATACAGAAGCGCACTACCAAGTGGTGACTAAGCAGGAAACAAAATAAGGGAATAAGACTTACCAGGGAGTGGGTACTAGCGCGTTGTCAGCGACGAGGTGTGGATGGATTGGGAGTTCAGGGTTGCTGATGGTGGTGGGCAGAGTAATGTGGCAATAATTGGTGCTGAGAGGAATTCGATGTCAATGGGAATCTGGGTCAGATGTTTAGTGTGGCAGGGATCTGAGGGGGGGGGGCAGGCTCGGTGAGAACCGGGTTTAGGAGAAATGTTTGTGAAGGACTAACTGTCTGAACGGTGCTGGCTGCCAGGAGAGGCCAATGGATGTGTGTCTGTGAAGTACAACGGGTGAGAACGAGTGGCGGAGGTGGTGGGTGACAGTGTTCAAACTGGCTACGCGTTTCGAAGAGCGAGAATTTTGTTTCCTGCTTAGTCACCACTTGGTAGGACAATTAAGTATTTACTGCAGAGCTCCCTTGAGAGTATTCAGGTCTAATTGAAGGGTTGGCACTTTGAGATACATAAGTTGGTTTAGTGATCCAGTTTGGGCACTCCGGCTCAAAAAGGTTCGCCATCACTGGTCTAGATGGAGGGATTTCCTGTGCTCCTTCACTCCATTTAATGGCAGTCATTTCTATGCTTCTCCACTTCATCTAGTGGCAGAAATAGCTACAAATTAGTTATAAATCAGCCTCTAAGTCTAACCCTCTTTGTAACCCTCCCAGGCTCCCACAGAATTATCTGCACATACAGGCTGTCCAGTAATTCCCCTGAAAGGCACGGTGAGCAGCTTTAACCACTTGAGTCCCGTTTGCCATTTTAAAACGCATGTGCATTGCAGCTCTAAATGTACAAGTCCAAGTTCTGTATAGAAAAGTAAAAGCCAGTTTAAAAAATTTAATTCTGTGAAAAAACCCTTGAAAACAACAAAAACAAGGGAACAGATACATATAAGTGCACACAAATGATAAGATATGATACAATGTCCCTCAGAGATATAACGTCATGCTTTTATTGCTAGTTTATATTGCTACAATCAGTGAATGAACATCATTTCGTATGAGTAATGATTTTAAAATATAACACTGATGGCATGATATTGGTCATTAGGTTACACATTTTCAGATACTTCAATAAACCTCAAGGGGTGTACACAACCATGTATTATAATATTATATGACAACATACTGTCATTGTGTATACAGATTTTTTTTATTTTCCCTTGATATGACCATTTTGCTGTACTCTCTGCTTTGGACACACCTGTAGATAGTTCCTAGAAGCTGACAGACGCTACTGTAGCACAAGTGTATCTGAACCCAAGAACAAACGTGTCATATTGCAGATTACTAGTCCTTAGATATGGTGGCTGCATTCGTTTTATTTTCAGGATTTTTCCCCCCTTTATTTTCTCCTGGTAATCCTGCCAACACTCTGAGGGTGACAGCACTCATGCATCGTACGGTATCTATCGAGAGGCAGTGCTATCACCTTAGGACAGGGCTACAAAACATCTCCCACTCTTCTCTTCTCCATTAAATGGTGCAGTTGTATTCTACAGAGAGGGCTGGAATTGAAACCAACTGTTAACAGGCAGTAAATGCAGAGAGCACAGGAAGTTATCAGTTCACTGGATGTTTAGCAGAATCAAGAGATACTTTTTACACTGATCAAACAGATATAACACAACACTTTCAATGGTGTATTTAACAGACCCAATGGGCCCAGATAAGAGAAGTTCTTTGTTGTTAGGGTTTACATACACTTTATGGCCTCAGAACCTTTTTTTAGTCACGGCACCCTTTAAAAGTATGAAAAATCTCGAGGCACCCCAGTTCGCTCTTCACATCGAAATGCCCCCTTCAAAACAAGATTCCCCCCTTTACATCAGAGTCACCCTTTGCATCATTAGCCACCCTTCACATCAGGAGCCCCACTTTCATATCAGAGTCTCCACTTCACATCAGAGTTCCTCTTTTACATCAGGAGCCCCCCTCACACCAATCTTCATTGCCCCCCTTCACATCACAGTCCCACTACCACCTCTTAGTAGGCCAGGAGGCATACCAGTGTGCCATGACACCCTGGTTGAGAAAGGATTATACCATAGGGCACCTTTGTTCTATTTGTTTAGTGAGTGATCACTATTCTTGCCAATCTATTGCTTACATTACAAGTTTGAAGTGTTGTGATTGAACTACAAAACATTGCCTGTAAAACTCTAAGAGGGTCACGTTTAATTGTTTATTTGTTTCTATTGTTCCCTGCACAACATGGATTTTCAAAGTAGAAGGCAAACATTTATATATCGGTCAGGTGTGACGATCGCAACAGATGGTTAAAGTAGAACTAAAGCCTAAACCTTTTTTAAGTTGTGCATGGAGTAAGGGAGGGTTATGACCCCTGCCAGCTTATTTTGCCCTCTGTGTTCCATTGGGGAGATTTACCTTCACTTCCTGTCTGATAGCCGCATCAAGAAGTGAGAGGAAATCCCCTCAAAATGAGGGAAGCCCCCGGTGGTCAAAAGGGCACTAGAACTAGTGTCCCCATTGGAAAATTTCACCTTTATTCCTTTTCAGTTGACAACCCAAAATTTGGGATTTTCTTTCTCTCTCAGGGCCAGTTCACATCAATTGCAGTGCCTTTCAGAGCCATAGCTACTGGAACCCACAGTAATCGAACACTAGACTCCCCACATCGTTCTGGGGCAGGAAGGGGCATGGCAGCGCATTGAAGACAATGACATCGCAGCCACACCCCCCCCCCCCCCCAAACGATTGGACGCATGGCAAAACATTGCATGCAGAATTTTATGGCGTCCGATCGCACCGTGCGTGGGGGGCGTGGCTATGGTGCCATTGACATCAAGGCACCGCCACGACCCCTCCCACCCCAGAACGAAGGGGGGAGTTTAGTGTGTGATTACTGTACGTTCCAGCAACTACCGCTCTGGAAGACACTGCAATTGGTGTGAACTGGCCCTCAATGATAATGGTCACTAGGGCAAATAGTGAGGGTGAATCTCCCTAACAGGGGCACAGGCAGCAATAAAGACTTGACAGGGGTTGTAATCCGTCTCCACTCTATCCAAAACTGAAAAAAAGTTTGCACTTCAAGGAGTCCTCATACACTGCAAGGTTTAGGCACCTTAAGTTGCATTTGACTCAGATAACAATTAACAGAACATAGCTGAAGACTCAAACGTTCTCTACAACAATCACTATGACTAGGAAGGGTATTTCAGAATGATCTATACAGAATTTTCCTTCCTAACTAATCATGTGACTGACCACCATTATGTTCCTAGGAATCAGCTACTCTGTTCTGTTTCAAGCTGTGAAGCATCAACATAATACGGAATTCTTTGTGTATCAGGGATAGCGGCTACTGCCAGGTAACACTAACACCAACCAAGTGTAGACATGTTGCCTCCTGCCACCCACTGCACCAATGGAAACATCCATATGATATGTCTTCACAAGGATATTAGTCATCAGTTGTGTCATAATGTATGAAGAATTTGTGTACATCTAGTAATATGGAAATGAGAAGGGCTTGTTCACACTACAGGGAAAATAACCCATTCCCAAAGTGGTCCTGGCCCAAGCCAAATCCATTTGAATTCAATGTACTAAGGACAAAGGTTTAGTTTCCATATGGGTAGCCAGTGGCCATTGTGGCGGTTCTAATGCTATATCCGGTGTTCATGTTACATCTGCCTATTCTATTCTACTGCTATTCAGAGCAGCCCCCCACACTACCAAGAGTGCCCACCAGTCACAGGAGGAGCATTGCTAAAAAAATATGGCATTGATACCTTTCTACGTCTAATGTCATGTAAACGTAACCTTAAGCAAAAATTAAGGAGTCTTGGTTCAGGTTCTGTATGGGAACCCCTAGTGATGGATTCAAATGGTCATAAACATTGGTCAGTACCCACTATGTATCTGATTTCTATTACTATTCAATAATATACAAAGCATAAACCGTGTATTGTAAGAGCCTCATCCCAGCTGTATGAAAGTATAATCCAATACTGTCTCAGCAAATGTTTACCCCTGTGAAAGTCATAACTAGACTGCTAATTTATGAAGTGAAAGCTCTGGGGCCTAGTAGAGCTGTGTATGCTGAGCTCCTGGCCTGTTATCATAATCCACCATGGGCCAAAACAGTTTACCTACACCCCCGCCTGTCTGTGATGTTAAAGGAGTTGTAAAGTCCCAGCATACACAATCCCATTATAACATCAGCATTGTTATAGGAATACATACTATAGTTCAGTGGTTCTCAACCTGGGTAACCTCAGGACCCATATTTGTCATTAAGTCGCGACCCAAGTCGCACCAGTTGAGAACCACGGCTATAGTTGTTATTGATAATGCAATAAAAGCTTACATGAAAAAAATCCCTTTTATGTAGTGAATGCTGCCATCTGTCTGCCCATCACTTTCTTTCACAAACTTTTTATTTTTTTCAAAAAACAACAGGATATAAAATATTAATCCGCTGATGCAGCAGCGATAAACAACACGGTCGCCAAAAGTGACACAAGCAGCATATCTTTACCGGACATCCATATTCCAAGGACTGTAAAAGTTATTCAGGAGGCTGCCCATCACTTTCAACAACTTCCTGGATTCCCAGTGTGCTTTGTATCTCTTCCCCTGCTGCTTGATGTGATACAATCTCGATTTCTCAAAAACTACAGATCCCATCATGCATTGCTTCCAGCAAGCAATGATAATGTTACATTGTTCAGCCATTGATTTCTAGTTCACAAGGCAGGCTCTGAGAGTTATGACAAAAGCCAATACATATTCACAGAGCTGAGTGAAATTGTGTCACTGTATTGAGAAAGTACATCCTATGGGCATCTTCAATAAGTAAGTTTATAAACTTCTAGATCGATTTGGTTGTTAGGAGTGGGATAGAACTTTTGGAGATTCAACACAGAAATACATATTTGTTTTTAGTTTTTGACCCTAGATAGCCTTTAATACTACAGCATCGTGACACAGCAAAATTATAATTATAGTATATCAGTGATCTGTGACCTGGGACAGATATTTCCTCATCAGCGCGTGTTTAGAAACACAGATTATACCTCAACTGAATACTACTCGGTCATTTTAAAAGGATTAAATGAACCAAGGCAGTATTTATTTTCACACACCCCTGAATCCATTATTCATACTCCTTCCTTTCTAAGTACTTCTCTCTCTCTACATAATCCCGCATACTTTACCTATGGGTGATCCATGTATGAAAAGCAGGATCACTGCTGAGCTCTATATCTTGTTGAATTTCTGGACACATTTTTGGATCCTCACAGCTTGTACATACAGGTAATATTGTTAAAGCGATATCTCTTGAGACCTTAAAAAAAGCTTGCTCAGAAAAATGTATGGCATTCCATATAAATCTGATTATGCTAGTTGCCTGGCTGTCATACTGAACCTCTGGCTCCAAGTCTAACTGAGCTTAGAGTGACACTAAACTTAGGAGTTAAATATAAAAAATGCATTCAAGTCCCCTAACTATTAACAAAAAAGTATCTTATTTGTGTATCAATCGGCTGTAGATCCTGAAATCATCTCTGAATTGGTGCTGACACTGTCCTTCCTTCTGGAGGGTGGCTTTTTTTGTTCCCCATGGTCCCTGTGTGTGTTATAAAATAGCAGGAAAAGGAATCACCAGCACTCAGTAGAATAATCCAACATGTCACTCTTTATGCCCTGATGAAGAGACCCTGTGTGGTCTCGAAACGTTGGCTCTTGTGATTGTGTGACGCCTTTGTCCAATAAATGGACATGTTGGATTATTCTACTGAGTGCTGGTGATTCCTTTTCATATATTGTGTCTGCACGGTGCCATCCATGTTCATCACTACAAGCACCATTGTCTTCATAGGCCTTGATTGCTGCAAGGTGTGCGGAGGATTTCCCCTTCTATCCAATTTGTTATGAAATAGCCACCGCTCCAAGCTTTTGTAAGCGGACGCCCGTCCGTTTACACACAGCTGCCCATAGATTAAAATTGGGCATCTAATCGGGTCCACTTGAAAAACTGACAGGTGGACCCATGTAGAAGGTGCCTCACAGGGACCATAGCTGTTGACTGAAGTTGTAACTTTTTAACCTTTCTTTTCAAGCTAACTGCTCTGTCCTCAGTAGCTCACCAGTCTTTTTTAGCATCTCAGATCTCAGGACCCCAATGTTAATTCCGAGCTCTCCCGTCCTTCTACTATTACAGCAAGTGCTGCAAGAGACGGTCTAGTAGTAAGGTGAAAAAAATTAGTTGCAGCATCTAAAATAATGACTATAACGATATTTTATATAGTCACATAAGTGTTAGTATTCCTGCACAAAATGACCCTGTTATCCTAATACATATGTGCTTATACTGTGGCTTTTTTGCAGAACTACAAACAGCTATATTTTCAGTTTTAGGCTAAGGAGATACTCTGGGAATTTTTACAGCTTGAGGAAGACTGTGTTATGCATATGGGGTTGATTTCAGTGCTGGCCGGGATGACCAGAAGCTGTGAGGGCAATACAACTATAATACTAAGACATCTAAACAAATTCTGCTTACTGCACAGTCTTCAAAGGAGGATCTGTGAATAGCAACAATGATTCTGAAGTCTCCTCCTGTACATCTAACCTTACCTGTTCTTGATTAGAAATGTTACAGGGAGTACAGGGTCAATGTCAACAGCAAGCTCTGCAATCCTTAATGTAGTTCTAAACTCTCAAACCTTTTACAACACTCAATGCTGAGCAAACAAATATAAATGTACCAACAAAGTATTTCTTTACATTTTTTGTCCAAGCACTTAAAGTCATCATATTTTCAAACAGTTGACTCCTGTTCTCTCAGCTCAGCTTCCCAGAACTTCCCGTGCAGTACAAGATCACAAGGGACAGCAGCTTGGAGAAGGGAAAAGGGAGGAAGGAGGAGAGGGGAGCAGGGAAATTGCTTGTCCTGTTGTATCTGTGTGATTGTGGAGACAGAGATTACTAGCACACAAGGGTGGCTCTAAAGTGGGTCACAACCTCGTGTTCAGTCGGTCACCGCATGCCTTCCATTTTTCTAGGTGAGAGGCTCCTCTGCCTCCCACTAGCGCAGCACTGTCAGTTATCGCGCCAAGCAGCCATTCAAAATATGCTGCCCGGACCGAACGTCAGCCTGAGATGGGATGAGGATATGGCCACGAGGGAGCTCCATCCATAAATGCAGGTCCTTCACATGTCTTAAAGAGGTGCCTGGAGCAGAGTGACATTACATTCTTGCTCCTGCCACCTCTACAGGGCGCACAAGGGAGCTGTACAAGCAATGCACATATGGATGGAGCTCAGTCACAGCACAGCAGCCCACACTGGACCCCAGGCTGAGGATCCACTCCAGTTCTCATAAGGTAGGGAGACTGGGTGGACCTAAAAAGAAACATTTGAAAAAATTGTTGGAGTGTGTATGTGTGTGAGAGAATGTCTGTGAGTGTGTGAGATTGTGTCTGTGGTTGTGTGTGTCTGTCAGTACTTTTGAAGGCCCTTTCACACTAGAACAGTGCGTTAATCACCTAGTACCATGCGATTAACACACTGTAACACGCCATCGCACCTACCATGCATTCTGGTATGGGAGGTGTGTTGCATTTCCATTCATTTTAATGGTACCCCGAACGCACATCCCACCCAAAGTTTGGATGCCCGCACCAAAACGCGCAGTAACCTAATGCCGTGCGTTCCATTGCAGTGCGACTTGGGTCACAACTTAATGACCAAGGACAAATGTGGGTCCTGAGGTTACACAGGTTGAGAACCACTGCTCTAAAGGACCCCACAAGGGAAAGACGCCACCCTAAAACAGAAACCAGGGCCAGTGCTCAAGGGACCAGCTGATTCTACAGGAAACTAAAGCTTTTAAACATCAAGCAGCATCCATTGTAAGTGATTTATTCAGCATTTAAAATAGCTTAGACATTGTTTGACTTTAATATCACTTTAATGATACAGTACTGGATTTGTGTTATCTTTATATGCACACAGATTTTCCATGTTTAATTTGCCTCAAAAGCCCCCTTAATGGGCCCCCTTCTGTCCCCATGCCCTATAGCAGCAAAGTGAGCTGCTGTGGATATTGCTACACCACTGAGTCTGCTTTCAGTTTAGTAAATGTAACTTTTACTTGAATTTTACTTTGCTTTAATGCCTTGACACAGATGGTTCAATCCCTGGAGCACTTGCATTGTATAACCAGTTTTCCCAAAAGGATATGTGTGGAGCAGTGCATTCATTATTTCTGGTGAATCTATTCTTGGAGTTTTAATTCAAAAGATGTGTGTGAAACTGAGATGCTCGTTTAATCTGCCAGTGTCTCAAGAGCTAAAATTAGACTGCGCGCCTCCCTGCTTCACATTGCTATGTGTTAAAGCTGTCATATTCCAAATTCATCCTTCTCTAGATTCCATGTAAGGAATACATGGAGAGCGGTTGCATGATGTATAGTTACAGTATGGTAATGCGGTAGCTGAGACAAAGTAAAATCATGAAACGCTGCAACCACTCTATATAGATAAAGTGAACTTACTTTACGTGAAGTTTAGGCACCCTCAACCCCGGTTGACTTCAGTGAGGATTTCCGCTTGGAGAGAATGAGGGAATGCATTGTTTCTCTTATTACTACACTAGAACGTCATGTGGCCATAACAGACCATCACACTCACTTTGTGGAATTTTCTGCAATGGTCTCCCTTATAAACCACAGAACAGAAACAGGTAACAGTCTACAAAGAAGTTTGCTAAAATCCTTGAAATGTATTTGACCTCTGGAGAGGATTGTTTTGTCAAATGTAAAAGGTGTTTAACTTAAAGTAGATGTGAACCTTTTTTTGTTTTAAAAGTATAATAGCTTCCAGCAGAGCTATAGGGAATAAACAACTTTAATAAAACCACAGAAATAGCCATCGCAAATACCTATTTTGTATTTGATGGTGGCAGTTACGTGACCACTATTCTCCCCTACACCCAGAGCTCGTACCTCAGGGGCAGGGGCTGCCCTCTTATTTGGGCAGCTGCTCTTGTGACAATGACTCCTACTGGGAGCTGCTGTTCAAGCAGGATTCTGGGCAAAAGTGTTTAACCCTTGCAGTGGAGATGGCTGGACTGGTTTCTGGAGCCTGTAAAGTAAAAATGTATCTCTCTTTTCAATGTAAAGTAAAAATTCATGTGGCAATGCCTGAGTGAAAACCTTAAATGCTAAGTACAAGTTTCTGACCATGTTTCATGTTACACCCATATGTAGGGTGTAACATGAAACATGGTATGATCTAACCATGTGTGATCTTTGCTCCTTGGTATATGACTTAGTATTTTCGATATGCAGTCTCTCAAAGCCAGGAGCTTGCAAACAAAGGTATTGCACTGTTTGTATTAAATCTATGGCACTTTCATATCTTGTCATGCCACATGTCACTAAAGACATAATGACCCCAGGGGTAAAATGAGCTTGAAAATACCAAAATAATCTAGAAATTATTTCTGACATATACATCTGTGAGCACTGGTAAATCCTTAGTTTCCCTGAGTAAATATTGATCTCCGAAACACATATTTAGCAAATATAGAAAAATGAGCATGAGCAGGATTCCTGAAAGTTAATCATTTAAGGAACTGTAAATATTTCACTTAAGATCTGCAAATATTCTTAAAATAAAAGGCAAGTGAAACTCACCATGGATCTGTTCCCAGTCTTATGTGTAAGGTATTCAGAACAATTGTAACAATCACTATTGGAATAAAGGATATGTAAGAGGGGCCTTGGGCTTTAGAGATTGTAATCAGTGTCACCAACGGCGCCCGGTCTCCACTTGGTGATGCAGAAGCATGGCGCCAGCTCCCTGGCCAATCAGGAAGCCGGGCAGCGTGTAATGACTCGCCACCCGGCTTCCTGATACCGGAATTTCCAGTCTTGGTATAGGCATCGGAAGCATTTACTACTAGTATCGGTATCGGTGCATCTGTACTTTCCACCCCTAGTTGCTTCCATTAGATTATAGGTGCAGACTGAACTCCTGGAGAAGGATGAAGGTGACCCCATCGTATGAACATGGAGACTGAAGGATAGAATCTGGGTTATGTCGGCAAAGGAAGAAATTTCAACGGGGTATTGTCTAATATTTTCATCACTTAGAGAGCCCCTAATTAATGTAGGATAAACGTAGGCCCAGTGATGGTGTATGGCCCTAGAGACTTCCATGATGTAAAATGTTGCAGCTGTTAAGTAAAAGATATGTCTTTACTTGATGGACTAATGTCTTTATTCAACCTCAAATACTATGTAACTATGTAACTATGTAAGTGAGGTGTTCTGTGACCTTCAGAAAAAGCAAAGTAACCACCACTGCTTTCAGGCCCCATTAAGAGTAACATTACTGTCTTAGGTTCAAAGCATCACTCTTTTTATAACTGGCTAGTTTAAAGTGACACAAAACCCTCAGATTTCTTCTCCTTATACACATCTACGCAATGAACATTCTCCAAAGCCACATTTATTTTCTGTTTTAAAATAAAGTCTTACTACTCTAATCCCTTTAGAAAGTCTGCTGTGCTCCCTCCCGTGTCTCTTCTCTCCCCTCACACTTCCTGTCCCTTAGTAAGAGCTGGTGACAGCTCACATGTTGAATCCCCTCCTCTCCGCCCCCCCCCCCCCGCACTCCCTCCTTGGTGAGCCAGGAGGTGAGAAACCAAAGATCATATATTAGTGTGGGAGAGGAGCTGAAGAAGTCCAAGCTCCTTGCAGAGTCTAGAGGGGAGGATTTGTGGGTGAAGACTGAGAAGACATGCCCTCAACATGTTGTAGTCCTTCACATGAACCAGCACAGAGGGTGGCTACTTTTCAGCCCACATAGGGACCATGGAGAAGAAAAGTAGCCCCCCTCTGGCAGGAAATTGTGGCTGAGGGAAAAAAACGGATTCTGGAGCATTTAGAGCTGAACAATGACAAAATAAGGTACACCGTCATTTATTATTTATATAACAGAAGCTATTTTTTATTATTTAATTTCTGAGTTTAGTGACACTTACTTTAATATCGTATTACAGTAGTTGGTTGGACTTTGGCTTCAGTAGAGGTGACATCTGAAGGCTGTTTTCGATTCTCTTTCTGAAATCAACACCTCTCTCTGGGCCGGTTCACACCATAAACAGTGCCTTTCAGGACGGTCAGCCTCAGGAACGCACTGTATTGCACTGTGATCTGCAAAAGTCCGTGCAGCATTTTTTCAGATTGCACTGGACCGGAACGCCGGCACTTATGTGCCACACGTCCTGGTGCAGGTGATCGCACTGCGGGCGAGGGGCGTGGCCATTGACTTCAATGCACCTCCACTTCCCCCCCGCCCCTGAACGCAGGAAGCCAGCCAGAATGTGATACCGTGCGTTCCAGAGGCTGACCGTTCTGGAACGCACTGTTTATGGTGTGAACCGGCCCTCTAACATGAGCCAGCTACTCTGACAAGGAAAAACCTCTGACATCATACTAGCTGCATCAAAACACTAATCCCAGTCATTTAATAACACATTTGTAAGGTCAGACTAGGGAATCAAAACTCAGAAGTCGAGAAGGAAAGAGAACTCAGAAGGACTATAGGGACGCTTGTCCTTATATCACTTTTGTCATAAACTATCCTTTCACAACCACAAGATAAACATGCAGAACGTTTTTCTCCAACTTACCTATTTGAAAAAACCATGACGTCTTCACTTTCACTTATACATCAATGTATGTCTGGCAGCTGAGAGAAGGGATGACTTAGGCAGCCGGCATCATAATATATGTATCCTATATAAAAATACAAAGAGCATATACTGTATATATATATATCCCCCCACCACCACCAGCACCACCACCAGGAGAAAGAAGAGGCACCTGAATACCAGCTAAGTGCACTGTAAGTCCCTTTTCTTTCTTCCTTACACTGTGCGTCACACTGACCTCTGCGTTGTGCATCACACTGACCTCTGCGTTGTGCGTCACACTGACCTCTGCACTGTGCGTCACACTGACCTCTGCGTCACTCTGACCTCTGCGCTGTGCATCACTCTGACCTCTGCGCTGTGCATCACTCTGACCTCTGCGCTGTGCGCCACACTGACCCTGCGCTGTGTGTCACACTGACCCTGCGCTGTGCGTCACACTGACCTCTGCGCTGGACGTCACACTGACCTCTGCGCTGGACGTCACACTGACCTCTGCGCTGTGCGTCACTCGGACCTCTGCGCTGTGTGTCACTCGGACCTCTCCGCTGTGCGTCACTCGGACCTCTGCGCTGTGCGTCACTCTGTCCTCTGCACTGTACGTCACACTGACCCTGCACTGTGCATCACACTGACCCTGCCCTGTGCGTCACACTGACTCTGTGCGTTACTCTGACCTCTACGTCACTCTGACCCTGCCCTGTGTGTCACACTGACCACTGCACTATGCGTCACGCTGACCTCTGCGCTGTGCGTCACACTGACCTCTGCGCTGTGCGTCACACTGACCTCTGCGCTGTGCGTCACACTGACCTCTGCGCTGTGCGTTACATTACTTACTTCTGTACTGCTGACTTCTGTACTGTGCGTCACACCACTGGCCTGACGGAGTTAAGGCCGAGGCAGGGTAGGGGTTAGGTGGGGCAACTGGTGGCGAGTAACTTTTAAGGCCTGGCTAGTAGCTCAGGACTTGAAACTTTGAGCCCTGCTGTATATATATATATATACAGTATATATGCTATTGCACAGACATTCTTTTTTTATAAACAGATTAGCAATGGCCAGATCTGGTACTGTAGCTCTCTTCCAACCTCCAACCGTGTTAGTTTACCCCACATGGGTACTAATAGTACGCAATGAGCAAATAAGTATTTTGCACTTTTCAATGTAGAGTAGGGACTGGCTAGAGAGGGATCACTTTGACACAGATAGCCAACGTTAACATATTGTATATTACTATACATACAAAGAAGAATCCCTAATTTGTGCAAACATTTTTTTAGCAGTGTTCAGCACGGTGCAAAGTCTTAATTGAGACTTTCCTCCATAATAGGTGCCTGTGATGGTGCTACTTGTGCAGCAGTTTGAATGTATTTTTATCGGTCTGAACTGTACCATAAGCAGGCCTCCGCCTTACCACTGATATTTGTTATAACTTGCCTATAATGATGTGAATTAACCTTAGCAGATCAGGTTAAATAATTCATGATGAAAAGAGCCTTTGGCTTTACTTCTATCCCACGTTATCCCTTCTCATATTCTCTAGGTGTGTATGTGTGGAGGAATTACGCTATTATTTCTTGATTACTCAAGGATGCCATATGCTATTATATTAATTCCAACAATAATATGAATCTTGACTACTGAATCTCGTCAAAGATAACTTGTACAGCTTTTGGCCACCTATATAGTATTGTTTTACATAACTTTCCATAAGTAAACATTTGAGAATTGTACAAAAGCTACATGCAAATAACACAGTTGCTCTCGTATTACCAGTGACTTCATCACCTGAACCAAGAATTGTTCTTTTCACTGAATAGCCTTAGATAACCACAGGAATCCAAAGATCCCCCTCCACATCTAAAATCTCTTCTCCACTCATGTCAGCACATTTAAAATGGAAGGGGCTTCATTAAATAGATGTGCACTTGAATTTCTCCAATCTTATAGAAAGGTAGTCCTGGAGTCCCCCAGCAATGAGGCCTGGGAACAGATGTGACCTTTTCAACCCACATTGTTATACCATTGCACCAATTCTCATTGTGCCCCCAGTCAGTGCCAATACTATATCTATACCAGGTTTTCCAGTTCCAAGGATTTACCAAGGGGCGTAAAACTACCCATACTCATTTGCCAACAGTTGTTCTGTGAGTGAGAAGCAAAACCCTCTTCTTTAATTATTGTGCAGTGCTACAATGTTTTATGGTTTTACATATGAAATCAGTCAATCAAATTATAGCATATGGCAGTATAGAATTAAAAAAACAAAAACCTGTGTGACTCCAATTGGGCATTAAAACAGCCCTGTCGCATACCTTTTATAAGGAGCCCGAGGGTGGCTTCTTCCACAATTCTTGCCTGAGCACCCCTGAAAGCTCAAACAGGGCCTGCAAGGATTAAAGAAGGACACAAGTGCCTAGGTGCAGGAACTGGTGACTAGACCGCAAGAGCACGGGTATCAGATATGCAGGAGTACAGCTGATAATGTGCTGAGGATACACCAAGTTCAGGTAGGAGTGAATCAAGGTCCTATGATTGTTAACAGACAAGCAGTAAGGCACCAGATCGTAACTAGGATCTAGGTCAGAGACAAGCCAAGGTCAGCAACATGCAGGAAGTGAATGGAAGAGTCTAGATCAGAAAATCATTACAATCTAAGACAGTCAGCAGTAAACTGGCTATACTCCAGTGTCTTGACCTGATCATTTTTTTTTTTATGTTGTCTGGTACTTCCAAGCTGAAGATAAGAGACAATATCTCTTACGTGGCTGTAGAAGCAGTTATACCATTTCTTCATACACAGACTTCATACTACCATATTCAATGCTTCAAAAATGTTATGATAATTAAGATTGAACAGCAGCATGTTATTTTTTCACTGCTAAGCATAGATTTTATTGTCACATTAAGTGCAAAACTGTCATAATAATGATTAAAGCTGCACTTGGCATACAATAAGGATCATAGCTTAGAATAGCTGCACTCAAAGTAGGTTTATCTGTTACAAGTGACTGTGAGTATGATCTGCAAATATTACTTACTTCTATGCACCTGTTCCTGTGTGTCACTAGTTTAAAGACCATTGCCAGGAACTCTTGGATTTGTTATGCCTCAAGAGGTTCTGTCTCAGTGTTGATAATTGCCAATACACTTCCATAAAAATTGACACTATGGACCTGTTTTAAGGCATTTGATCACTTGCTGGGCCATCAGTGTCAGCCAATGCTAAAGGATTATTTACTACAGTTCAATTAAGGTGAGTCCAGGGCATTTACAGTCCAGAATAATGTGCACCTTCTCGTATAAGTCTTTATGCATGTGAAATCACAAACGTTGAGCACACATTCCTATAGTCTAACTTGCCTATTGTCACAAGTCCAATCAGCTGGCAATAGGCAAGTTTTAATGGCAAAATCTTTTCATTGAGACTTGACACACAAAGGCTGTTCACTTTGTACAGAAACTTTCCCTTAGCTTAGTAAAAATGCAGTGAAACTCTGCTGGCTTCCATTAACCAATCATGTGCAAGCAGAAATACAGTTTTTTTTACATTTTCCTCACACGTGATTGGGTATTGTTTGCAAAGGGAATTTTCACCTCATTCACTAATCATAGGGAAAATTATCTTGCAAAGTAAACCGCCTACTGGCCTTTAGTAATACCCAGTTACTATAAGTGAGTGTGACAAATTAAGTGAAATATCCTATCTCTAGGAACAATATAGTGATTTGGAGTGGAATAGCAACATGAAATAAATACAGAGCTTTTGTGACTAAGGTATTGTTAGTTTAAGTGTTAAGGTTAGGGGGAGGATTCATTTAGGGGTTAGGGTTAGCGAGAGGATTTGATTATGGATTTGGGTTATGTTAAAGCAGAAGTAAAGCAAAAAAAAAAGGGACACCGGAAGCTTTTAGCCATAATGTGCAAGTATGTACAGTATATCAGCACATAATGGCAGTCTTACCTGCCAAAGCAATCTCCTCGAGCGCTGCAATTTCAGCGATCGCCTCCATCTTGTCCAAGTCTTATTTTGTTAATGTAATTCCCACGTATGCAAACAGGAGTTACTTCACCTCAGCAAGAATCCTACCAAGCCTTTGCACTGAGCTGCGCATGCGTGGCTTAGTGTAGAGAAAGAAAAAAAATTGCTGAAAGGCAGAATGAAGCTACTATGGCAGAAGAGACTTAAAGATAAAAAGCCTGCCTGGCTGCAATTTTTTTAAAGACTTCACTTACACTTTAAGTCTTAGATTTTAGTATTGGTAGATGAAAGCTTCAAAAGTAAGTTACTACAGTAGTAAACTCCAAGTTATACAGCACCAATGGGGATTGGTACATGCCGGGTAACTGTAGATGCTGGTTGCTTGAGAGTTAGTAATAACTCTCAAGCAACCCTCTGCGGCGCCCGCCCTCTTCCCTCATGCCCCCCCTCCCCTTGGGCAAGTATTGGGACACCCCTCCAAATCATTGGGTTAAGGTGTTCCAATCACCTCCATGGCCACAGGTGTATAAAATGAAGCACCTAGGCATGCAGACTGCTTCTAAAGACATTTGTGAAAGAATGGGTCGCTCTCAGGAGCTCAGTGAATTCAAGCATGGTACCGCAATAGGTTGCCATCTGTTCAATATTTACATTGGTGAAATTCCCTTGCTACTAAATATTCCACGCTCAACTGTTAGCGGTATTATAAGAAAGTTGAAGCAACTGGGAACAACAACAACTCAGCCAGGAAGTAGTAGGCCGCGTAAAATGACTGAGCGGGGTCAGCGCATGCAGAAGAGCACAGTGCGCAGAAGTCGCCAACTGTCTGCAGAGTCGATAGTTACAGACCTCCAAACATCATGTGGCCTTCAGATTGACACAACAACAGTGCGTAGAGAGCTTCATGGAATGGGTTTCCATGGCTGAGTAGCTGCATCCAAGCCTCCATCACCAAGTTCAATGCAAAGTGTCGGATGCAGTGGTGTAAAGCACGCCACCACTAGACTCTAGAGAAGTGGAGACGTGTGCTCTGGAGTGACGAATCACGCTTCTCTGTCTGGCAATCTGATGAACATGTCTGGGTTTGGCGGTTGCCAGGAGAACGGTACTTGTCTGACTGCATTGTGCCAAATGCAAAGTTTGGTGGAGGGGGGATTATGGTGTGGGGATGTTTTTCAGGGGTTGGGCTTGGCCTCTTAGTTCCAGTGAAGGGAACTCTTACGGGATAAGCATACCAAGACATTTTGGATAATTTCATGCTCCCAACTTTGTGGGAACAGTTTGGGGATTCCCATAGACACACTCCTAGACTTTGTGTACGCCTTCCCAGAAGAGTTGAAGCTGTTATAGCTGCAAAGGGTGGGCCAACTTAATATTGAACCCTATGGCCTAAGACGGGGATGCCATTAAAGTTCATGTGCGTGTAAAGGCAGGTGTTCCAATACTTTTGGCAATATAGTGTATATATTGTTTAATTATTGTTAGATATCCTGTGTGAATATGAACACATAACAAACATATAATGGAGGTTTTCTCAATTTTACCTGTCAAAGTGGAAATACACTTTAAGGCTGGGTTCACACCTAGGCGTACCGAATATGCGTGACAAACGCGCATTTCCAAGGGCTATCCGGCTGTATCTTAATGCAAATACGCCCCAAAGAAGCTCCTGTACTTCTTTGGGCATAGGGTGTGTAAAATGCCCAGGTGGGAACCATGCCCATAGGCAATCATTGGTTTTCACATGTGGAGCGTTTTATAGCGTGTAGGAACATGCTGTAAAACGCCCAGGTGTGAACCAGGCTTTATGAAAAAAGACATTCATTCAAGGAAGTGAGGAGGCCATCTATGTCAAACTGGAACAACCATCCCTGAACATGGGTGGGAGCATTTGATACCACCTGTCTTACCTATATAAGGCATACTTCCTGACACCAAGGATTTCATTATGTAACTAGAACAACTTTCACACCTTCCATTCTGTTGTTTGACAATTAATCTCTGTTTTGACACATTCCATGGTGATTGAATTAAGGTGTCTGTGCTGCTTGTGTGGGTATGAATGCTATGTATGTTCCTAACACTCATTAGAAATAGTGTTTTGTAAGGGCTTGTAAAGCCGGGTATACACACTTCCAATTTCGACTGGTACTAGCTATACCATGACCTGGATAAATGAGAACCTTCACAGATGTTTTGGCACTTCCAATTTTATTCACAGTCCACACATTTGCTGTGTGTTGTCAGACCACAATAGGAAATTAAGAGCTGAGAGTGTTTCTGGTAGGTCAACGTGCATTTTTCTGTACCTGTGGGATCTTTCAAAACCCTTTACTATATGTTTGCTATGTGTTCATACTCACACAGCATATCTAACAATAATTAAACAATATATACACTAAATTGCCAAAAGTAAAACATGGAGAAATGTGCATGTATTGCAGAGATGTACTGGATGTGTGTGTTCTTCATTTTGCATTGAGATACACTTAGGGGGTATGTGCCGCCCCAACAGGGACATAGAATATGAGATGCATA
>NW_017307399.1:561270-572231 GCF_000935625.1 Nanorana parkeri | reverse complement strand
GCTGTGGGATCTCCCCTCATGTTGGAAGACTAGCCGAAAAGTGTAGCCCCAGGTTACTGCCAGGTCCCCTCCCACCCCAGAGCGCAAGGAGACTTTGTGTATGCGATCCCTTAGCATTACTCTTTTTTTTTATCGGGGTGGTTTGTAGTTAGGGGGGGGGCCCATGCAAAACTTTGCTATGGGGCCCTGTGATTTGTAGTTACGTCCCTGGTTTGGGGGTTCTTTTACAAACGCTAGCAACCCAGCAGTTGAAAATCAAATCAATAGGAAAAAATTGCAAAAATGGCTTGGCCAGCTGATTTGAAAAATGTTCCGGAGGGCTTGGCAGCGAAAGGGTTAAAGGTGAGTCCCAGAACTGATTGGTTGTTTACTTTTCCCTCGAAAACTTAGGTAACTAATCACGACCACCTTATTCCAGAGATCTTCCTAGCGACAGCCATCTCCAGGCAGAATTGAAATTACACTATTAAGGGTATCCTGAAAACAGACAAAATGGGAAACCAGAAACAGCCCACGGAAAATTCCAGAAAGCTGTACCTTACAGTGACTAAAACTATTGTTGGATTAAATTAATACATTAATTGAATTAAGTGGGTGCAGGGGATGACACAATCCCATGGGGCCACTTCATTATATTTGTGGCCCTGACATTCCTATGGAGACCGTTCATGCGACCGCGCGATCTGACATGAACGATCCCATACCGTTCATGTGACCGCACGAGTCCGCAACCACCGACCCGAACTGCCGCCCCCCCGTCCGAACTGCTCCCTGCACTATTTCTGCTGCGCTGACCAGTGCGGTTTCCATACAGCTTTCAATGGAACCGCGGTTTTGGGTGTTTTAGCACCCCCTTCCTGTCCAGCCCATTTTTCCGTATTCAGCGCTGATGTACTTTGACTGACATTTATTCCGTCATACAACGCTGTACTGAAATGAATTTTATACAATTTTTGGGGGACAGATAGGGGGGAATTTATCAAAACTGGGGCAGACAAATTGTGGAGCAGTTGCCCCTGGCAACCAATCAGCTTCTCTCTTCAGTCTGTTCAGTTAAGATTAGAAAATGAAAGATAGAAGTGAGAGAAGCAGATTGGTTGCCATGCACAGCTGCTCCAATTTTTGTCTGCTCCAGTTTTGATAAATCCCCCTCATACAGCTTTCTTTTGGCAGTATTTGAAGTATATTTAAACCCTCCAGTTGTGTTGCATATATCTACTGCTAGCAAGCAGTAGATATATGCAAAAAGTTTAAAAAAAATGCTCAAACAGCAGTTTAGACTTACCTGTGTTCCGTGCGCGGTCCCGTGCGAAAATGAGAAATTTCTCGAGCGGCTGCAAAGGATCTTGGGGCGCGCGCATTGCGCAGTTCTCATTTTCGTCAGGGATGCGACGAGGGACGCAAGGTAAGTCTATGGACGCGTGCACCCGCATGCAGACACGCTGGATCTGAGGGACAGAGCAGTCACCGCTCGAGAGAAGGCTGAAAACATCAGGAAAGAAGAGGAAGATTGGAATAAGAGACATCATTTAAGGTAAGTGCTAACATTAACATGGGGGGGAGGGAAACATTTTTTTTTTGCCTTCAATGTCACTTTAATCACCCCTGGGGGGTTTTATTTTTTACTACATAATGAGAAAAGTACCGAAATTAAAAAACAAAATAAAAAAAAACCCTGTTTCCCCTTTATTACGTTAAGAAACATTTATTATGACCCACTTTTTTTGGTGAAATATAAAAGACGGGGTCACGTCGGCTGAATAGACACCAAACATGTCATGCGTTAAAACTGCGCAGGCCCAAGCAATCGCGCACAATTGCATGGTAATTGCGGTAATGTAAGGTGGTAATATGGTAAAAATTGCAGCATTTTGATCAGACAACAGGCATAATGTCCCTTGCGATCCCGTGCGGCTGATTGCATTGCGGCCGGTGGCTACAGTGCCATTCACTCCAGTGGCCCGCCACGCCCCTTCCTGCCCCACTAAAAAGTGAGCCGGCCGCAATGCGATGCAGTGCGTTCTGGCCACAACGCACTGCATCTGGTGTGAACCTAGCCTTAGGAGATAGGAGAATGGATGTTTGTCAGTCTCCTCCCCGTCTTCCTGCCAACACCCAACATGCTGGTCCCGGGAAGCAAGGCTGCGGTGCCGGGCACTTCACCGGCCCCTGGAAGCAATCTGGCGGCAACTGAGCCGCCACAATCGCTTCCAGAGCTCCGCTGCCCCAACCCTCCACTCCCCCTACGTAACCTTTAATGTAGCTGCCAGGGGAGTGCTACAGAGATGGTCAGTAGGCACTCCAGCTGGGGTAAAACTACAAACCCCATCATGTATCTGTCTCTGGAAGTCATGCCTGTGGCTGTCAGAGTCCTGCAATGCCTCATGGGATTTGTAGTTTCTTCGCAGCTGGAGGGCCGGAGTTTGCCCACTCCTGAGGCGTGTTCCTTAGCCAAGCGCTGAGTAGCTGACCTGCAGCACTTCAGTTCACTTGAGAAGCTTCACTGAACGCTTCAGCGGCACAGTGCTAAGCAAAATGGCGGTGACAAATATTTTTGACTAATAAATACCATTTTCCAATGAATATTTGATGTGCTCGTCCCCCAAAACATGAAATTGTAGGTTCCCTCGATGAACTGATTTCCTCCATCGGGGTTCAGGCACCTTTCTCCAGCCCTGCCAGGTGTGCCCACAGTTAAAATGGTCGCTGGTGCTCTGTCCCCAGCTTCTCTGTCACACTCAGCGCTCTGCAGCCACATTCACTTCCGCTGCAAGTGCGCAGTTAGTGGTGCTGAGCGCTGACGTGCGGCACAGCGTGCATCGGCGGTTTGCTAACTCAGCAATCGCAGCGTCTGAACATTCCTCATGTATAGGGTGTCACTTGAGTGACATCTGTGAGACTGCTGGGTCTGCTGCCACAACATACAAGATGGCGGATGGCGCCCAGCAGAAGTTTCGGGGCTTTTACAGGTAAATAATGTGAATAAATGATGTTGAATGCACAGAGGATCCTTGTGGGCAGATGGTGAAATGAGTGGTCTGGCCACAGGGTCTCTTTAACCGAGGGACGGCCCTCCGGTTGTGGTGAAACTACAAATCCCAACATGCATCTGCCTCATGGGAGCCATGCCCGTGGCTGTCAATCCTGCAATGCCTCATGGGACTTGTAGTTCCACAACAGCTGGAGGGCGGGAGTTGCCCACCTCTGCTTCAACCCTTTCACTAGCTAAGGACATACGCCATATGTCAGCAGCAGCGGGCCCCTGTAAACAAACCCCTGGGGCCTATAGTTGTCAGCTTTACACAGGAAGTAATCTGGGCAGCTGTAACGCCACCTGATCACTTCCAGGGGCCCATAAACATGTGACCCCCCTCCCTGGGCTCCGCTGCCCCTCCTGTGGGCCCAGGACCGGCATTTTGGGTGTTGGCGTGTAGAGTTACCCCTGAACCGATGGCCTGTACAGGCTTTTGGAGCTCTGCCTCAGGACAATTTGGGGTGCCGGATTTTTCACAGGCGCGCCAAATCCAGTGCAATCCGGCACAGATCAAGCCGGGCCCTGTTCTGGGGAGGGAGGGTGTGTGCTGGTGCCATTCATGTCCATAGAGATGGTCAGAGACTGCTGACATGATACAGGAGTTGGCCAGAGACTGCTGACAGGTTGTAGGAGATGACTAGAGACTGCTGACAGGCTATAGAAGATGGTCAGAGACTAGGAACATGTTACACGACATGGTCAGAGACTGCTGACAGGTTGTAGGAGATGACTAGAGACTGCTGACAGGTTGTAGGAGATGACTAGAGACTGCTGACAGGTTATATTAGATGGTCAGAGACTAGAAACATGTTACACGACATGGTCAGAGACTGCTGACAGGTTGTAGGAGATGACTAGAGACTGCTGACATGATACAGGAGATGACTAGAGACTGCTGACATGATACAGGAGATGACTAGAGACTGCTGACATGATACAGGAGATGACTAGAGACTGCTGACAGGTTATAAGAGATGGTCAGAGATTGCTAACATGATGCAGGAGATGGTCAGAGACTGCTGACATGTTACAGGAGATGGTCAGAGACTGATGACATGTTACAGGAGATGGTCAGAGACCGCTTTCAGGTTATAGATGGTCAGAGACTGCAGACATGCTACAGGAGATTGGAGGAGATAGCCTCTGGAGTTGTCTATTGCAAGCAATAAGATTCTATCTTCAATTAAGCTTTGAAAATAAAAGATAGAAGCTGATTAGTTGCTATTGGCAACTGCTCGTTTTGATAAATCCCCCTCATTATGTGAGACCACTACAGATCACAGCTGTACCAAACAACAGGGTGACACAGATTAGCTCCTGCAGGGGCCCCAAGCAATGAGCGGAAAGTGACACAGAACAGAACAGATCCGTCTCCTTAACATATAAAACGTGCATAAAGCTAACTCCTTCAAACTGCGCATGCGCGGGTCCAGGAACCGCCCCCTCCTCCAGCGGTTTCCCGCCAGTTACTCTCCCGCGCTGCGCAGGCGCAGTGTCACTCTGTGAAGCCAGCCCTGGCGGTGTGCGGAGCGCAGTGAGTGTGTCACAGGCCGGGAAATAGCGGGCTTTTGCTGTTGTCACCTGCGAGGGACCGGGACGGGAGGTGAGCTGATATTCCTCTCACTGCTGAATGCTAGGAGGCCTCTGTGGAGGGGAGAGCCGGAGAGTGGAGGCCGACTATACGAACATGGCTGCTCTTATCTCTGTATGATGGGGGAAGGGCTCTGCGTGCACCCAACGATGGGAGCTGCTACCCGGGGGTGTCGGGGATCCTGGAGAACAACAAGAACAACCTCCAGAGCTGTGATCCTTGTCCCTTCCTGTTTCAGACCATTTAATTATATAGACATGCTTGCAGGTGATCCTCTGACATTTGAAGGATGAGGATGATGGGTACATATTAAAGGGGACCTCACACTGAAATAAAACTGCAGCGTTCTAACCCCCCAATGAAAAGAAAAAAAAAGTGACTTATTCTTTAAGAAATCCCTTTTTTTATTTCCATTCTTTTTTTTTCTATGGGTGACCTGCTCCTGGCTCCGCTTTTTCCTAGGTTGGCATGGCGGGAGGACTCTTTTTGGATACCAACGTCACATATCCCAGGATGCTGCGGCCTTACAGATGCCGCTGGAGGATGAAAGACCCGGGGATGTAGGGGGAAGGACCTAGTGATGTAGGGGGAAGGACCGGGCGCTGGAGGAGGAAGGACCTGGTGATGTAGGGGGGGAAGGACTTGGTGCTGGAGGAGGAGGGACCGGGTGCTGGAGGGGGAAGGACCTGGTGATGTAGGGGGGGAAGGACTTGGTGCTGGAGGAGGAGGGACCGGGTGCTGGAGGGGGAAGGACCTGGTGATGTAGGGGGGGAAGGACTTGGTGCTGGAGGAGGAGGGACCGGGTGCTGGAGGGGGAAGGACCTGGTGATGTAGGGGGGGAAGGACTTGGTGCTGGAGGAGGAGGGACCGGGTGCTGGAGGGGGAAGGACCTGGTGATGTAGGGGGGGAAGGACTTGGTGCTGGAGGAGGAGGGACCGGGTGCTGGAGGGGGAAGGACCTGGTGATGTAGGGGGGGAAGGACTTGGTGCTGGAGGAGGAGGGACCGGGTGCTGGAGGGGGAAGGACCTGGTGATGTAGGGGGGGAAGGACTTGGTGCTGGAGGAGGAGGGACCGGGTGCTGGAGGGGGAAGGACCTGGTGATGTAGGGGGGGAAGGACTTGGTGCTGGAGGAGGAGGGACCGGGTGCTGGAGGGGGAAGGACCTGGTGATGTAGGGGGGGAAGGACTTGGTGCTGGAGGAGGAGGGACCGGGTGCTGGAGGGGGAAGGACCTGGTGATGTAGGGGGGGAAGGACTTGGTGCTGGAGGAGGAGGGACCGGGTGCTGGAGGGGGAAGGACCTGGTGATGTAGGGGGGGAAGGACTTGGTGCTGGAGGAGGAGGGACCGGGTGCTGGAGGGGGAAGGACCTGGTGATGTAGGGGGGGAAGGACTTGGTGCTGGAGGAGGAGGGACCGGGTGCTGGAGGGGGAAGGACCTGGTGATGTAGGGGGGGAAGGACTTGGTGCTGGAGGAGGAGGGACCGGGTGCTGGAGGGGGAAGGACCTGGTGATGTAGGGGGGGAAGGACTTGGTGCTGGAGGAGGAGGGACCGGGTGCTGGAGGGGGAAGGACCTGGTGATGTAGGGGGGGAAGGACTTGGTGCTGGAGGAGGAGGGACCGGGTGCTGGAGGGGGAAGGACCTGGTGATGTAGGGGGGGAAGGACTTGGTGCTGGAGGAGGAGGGACCGGGTGCTGGAGGGGGAAGGACCTGGTGATGTAGGGGGGGAAGGACTTGGTGCTGGAGGAGGAGGGACCGGGTGCTGGAGGGGGAAGGACCTGGTGATGTAGGGGGGGAAGGACTTGGTGCTGGAGGAGGAGGGACCGGGTGCTGGAGGGGGAAGGACCTGGTGATGTAGGGGGGGAAGGACTTGGTGCTGGAGGAGGAGGGACCGGGTGCTGGAGGGGGAAGGACCTGGTGATGTAGGGGGGGAAGGACTTGGTGCTGGAGGAGGAGGGACCGGGTGCTGGAGGGGGAAGGACCTGGTGATGTAGGGGGGGAAGGACTTGGTGCTGGAGGAGGAGGGACCGGGTGCTGGAGGGGGAAGGACCTGGTGATGTAGGGGGGGAAGGACTTGGTGCTGGAGGAGGAGGGACCGGGTGCTGGAGGGGGAAGGACCTGGTGATGTAGGGGGGGAAGGACTTGGTGCTGGAGGAGGAGGGACCGGGTGCTGGAGGGGGAAGGACCTGGTGATGTAGGGGGGGAAGGACTTGGTGCTGGAGGAGGAGGGACCGGGTGCTGGAGGGGGAAGGACCTGGTGATGTAGGGGGGGAAGGACTTGGTGCTGGAGGAGGAGGGACCGGGTGCTGGAGGGGGAAGGACCTGGTGATGTAGGGGGGGAAGGACTTGGTGCTGGAGGAGGAGGGACCGGGTGCTGGAGGGGGAAGGACCTGGTGATGTAGGGGGGGAAGGACTTGGTGCTGGAGGAGGAGGGACCGGGTGCTGGAGGGGGAAGGACCTGGTGATGTAGGGGGGGAAGGACTTGGTGCTGGAGGAGGAGGGACCGGGTGCTGGAGGGGGAAGGACCTGGTGATGTAGGGGGGGAAGGACTTGGTGCTGGAGGAGGAGGGACCGGGTGCTGGAGGGGGAAGGACCTGGTGATGTAGGGGGGGAAGGACTTGGTGCTGGAGGAGGAGGGACCGGGTGCTGGAGGGGGAAGGACCTGGTGATGTAGGGGGAAGGACCGGACGCTGGAGGTCCTTTCCCGCTGTGTTTTCATCCTCTGTAGGGTTTTAGCAGCCCGTTTATAATGGAATGCCTTATCGCAATGCACATGTACACATACCATAATGCATGTTAACATGTGTGCATTGATCACCACCTGGCTTCCTGATTAGCCGGGCAGCGTGTAAAGAGTCGCCACCCGGCTTCTCGATTTAGCAGGGAAGCCGTCCCCATTCTTCTCATCACTAGGTGACGAGAGAGCATGGAGCCAGCTTTCTGGCGAATCAGGAAGGCGGGCGCCGTGTAATGACGCTGTGCCGGGTTTCCTGCTTGGCCGGGAAGACAGCTCCATGCTCTTGTCACAAGCCAGGCAGCCTGTAATGACGCGCTGCCCGGCTTCTTGAAACAAGTATCGGGCTAGGCATAAGAGCATTTGGGCGAGTATGAGTACTCGGCCAAATACTCGATACCTCTACCAGTATCGGTGCATCCCTACTTTACTGTGAATGGGCCTCCAAAGTATTTTTTGCATGTTATTCACCCATAAAACCTTTCTTTGTGTACACCTCCAAAAAGCATGAGGCATCTGCTGGGTGTCAGAATTTCCTACCCCGCCCCCCCGGGTTTCATCCTGTGACTATCTTGTGCTGCAAGTCTTGTTCTCTATGCGAATGGTTAAAGCAGAACTCCAGGCAAACTTTTTCTGCAAAAATAAAAATGTAAGGCCCCCTTTCAAACGAGCGCTCCGATTAGATCAGTCTGTCAGTTTTTTAGCCGGACCCGATCGGATGCTCTATGCAAGTCTATGGGCAGCCGTGTTTAAACGGACCAGAGTCCATTTAAACCTTAATCAGGAAAGTATGTTGACAAGTGCTCTCCTGATCGGCCTGATCCTCCAAACCGGCTGGCTTTTAGACCGGTTCCTGGAGCCTCTCTGCCCTCCACTGCAGCAGCCTAAGGTCCCATGAGTCCCCGCTTTATGTGCACTGTGTATAGAACGTGGGGGTGCCGACTGACATACCATCGCTGAGGAGGAGGCAGGCTGGAGGGTGAGCAGTGTGTGAGCGGATCTGCTGATCAGGTACAATGAAGGCATGCCGCATGAGATGAGGGGACCTGAGAGCTTACAGAAAAGACACTTCAGTTGTATCTGATACCACCCTGCTGATGCTTATAACACAAACCTAAGAACATGAGCTCAGCCCTAGTTACAAGGAAGTATAGTCCGGGAAAGGATATAAAGAGCAGACCTCCAAAAAGCGTGAGACAGCTCCTGGGTGTCAAAATGTCCTATCCCTCCCCCTTTTCGGCTCTATGCAGTGGCTCTCATGTGCTTCGAGTCTTGTGCGCATAGCTGTTCGCAGTTTGAATGGTTAAATCTGAACTCTGGACAAACGTTTTCCTAACCCTTGTAGTGGGGCTACCCTGGCACTGCAAGTGCTCGTTTGTGTCTTGGTGCAAAAATAAAAAAAACTATATTCACCCGAACCTCGGATCCAGCTTGTTAGACCTGTCCCTGGGGCCTCTCTCCCCTTCTGCTGCAACTTTTTTTTTTTTTGCAGTTTATTGGCACCGTTTGTCCTCCTTTGCATGTATTTACATGATATTTTCACATATGATAAGTCCCTATGTGATAGTTTGGAGGTGACAGGTTCTCTTTATGGAATCTGCCCTCCAACACAGAGCAGGTGTTCTGTGCAGTTCCTGACAGCTGAGACAGGTGGCGCTGCAGATTACAGCGCTCCGGTCTCGGTGATCACACAGAGCTGCTCTACGGGCTCTATGTTGATCTTGTGCCTTTGTCACGGGTCCCCCAGAGGAGCCAATAATGTGTTTTCAAGACTTAGTCCTCATTCACACAGCTGAGTGTTTGCCCGTACAGATCCGTGCGGCGTGCACGACCGTTCCTGGGAAGGACAGGTGCTGCGTGTGATTGTACGCAGCAGCCTGTTCTTCTCTATGGGAGTACGTGGCCGAACGCTCACCCAAGCTGCACCTCCGTACTGATGTCTGTACTCGTACGCAGACAGAATGGATCCTTGTCCGCCATGAGACGTGAAGATGCCGAACAATATTCCAACACCTGGAGCAGGGGGGTGCAGTTCACAATGCAGGTAGTCTGTTCCAATAAAATTCTAACGAGTATTTTGAAAATGGTTATTGGAATGTCTGTGTCCTACTTTACGAGTGCTTCTTTGACGCCTTAAATTGCTCCTTAAAGCTCAAACTAAGCTTCCCTTTTAAACCTTTATCCAAATGTACTTTGAAAATGTGTTTTCTTGGTAAACATAATGTGCTCTGAGAGAGTTATAAGCCCTCTATTAGAATTCTGGGTAAAATATTTTACTCTGGAGCCATTTTTTAAAATGTATTTAATTTTTTATCCGATTAGTCGAACTTAATAATTGGCTAACTAATCGATTTTGAAAATAATCGTTAGCTGCAGCTCTAAACAATACAGACATATAATCATCGTGTTAAAAGACTCTCGCAGGGAGAAATCCAATCAAAAACAGAAGAGAAGCTATTCATAACTTTTCTAAAGCAGCTCAAAAAAAAACCCAAACAAGATGAATTGGAAAGAAAAAAAGGGGAAAAAAAATACATTTCACCGTGTCCTCCTTCCATCACTCCTCTCCCCTCCTCCAATGGCCATGCCAAGGAGCCTCACATTCCTGGTAAGCTTCATAATTCTATATATTTTTTTGTACTAGTGAGTTGCAGAAGAAGATATATCATTAGATGTATAACCAGGGCTTGAGAAATCCGCTTGTTTGTGACGTGAGGACGGCAGGGCCCGACGAGCAGCTTCCCGGCCGGTCGTTGTAGTTACACGGCCGGCCGGGAGCTTTACATTCAAGCGATCGGGCGTCTCTGGAGAAGCTCCATCGCTTGTATCAGCAGCTGTCACTGCCGTTGCCGGTCCCGAGATCCGCTGTGCCCGATGCGGTCCTGACTGGCACGGCTCTGTGACAGGAGATCAAAGGGGATCGGTACACGAGCTCCTCAGTCCCCAAATGCAGGATCTGATGTATATTACATCACTTCCTGCATTCAGTGTCACTCTCCAGCTAGAGAAGCTGATGAAGCAGATCTCTGCTTCATCAGCTTCTCTGGGAGTCCCTAGGTGACATTAGGGGTCTTAGAGACCCCCTGATGGCTCCATAAAGAGGACCTGTCATGCAAATTGGCTATCACATAGAGGGCTTCTTAGCCCCCCCCATGTGATAGCAATAAAGTTTTGTCAAAAAAATTAAAGAAGCATAAAAAAAAAATTTAAAAAAGAAAAACATTTTTTTTAAGTCCTCCGCCCCCCACATACACATGCAGATATGCCTCAGGTGCGCCTATGTGCGAAAACAACTATTGTGCCACACATGATACATATAACTGCGAACGTCAGAGTGTGAGCAATAATTTTAGGGCCATTACTGATAACGCTAAACTGATGAGCGGTAAAAGTGTTTTAAGCGTCGCCTATGGCCAATTTTGTGGTCGTTTTTTGTGGGCGCGCGTAATTGTAAGGCTTAACATGTTTGGTGTCTATTTACGTGACTCCGTCTTACATTTTACCAAAAATATGGGTGAGAATAGATGTTTTATAACATAGGGAAAACATTTTTTTATTCGAAATTACGGTACTTTTTTCATTATTTAGTAAAAAATAACCCCCCCC
>NW_017307399.1:500020-561153 GCF_000935625.1 Nanorana parkeri | reverse complement strand
CGAGGCATCAAAGGCTTCAAAATATCTTCATCAAGGAATAACATGTGGCTCTGTTGGTGAACCAGGACCTGTGGGTCAAGATACTATTGGCTCTGTCCCTACCCTGAAGGATTTATCCTTACATCTTGGTTATGTGTCATGGAGGAGGAGTGGGAATTCTGGGATTACACTTTCTGACAATCTTGTTTCCTTGACTTTACCATGACGGACATTATCCCATCAAACACCATAAGTAGGTTCTATTCAAAAGCTGAAGTGAGGGTGGGGTGATGCTTTTAATCTGTGTATTTCCTTTCCCATCAATTGGGAGGAGCAGTCTCTCAGTTGGCTGGTGGAGTCCTGGAAACAAGATTACCTTTAAGAGTAATCCCGCACTCACTCTAAAGCACAATATACTAGCTTTCTACATAATACTCTGTTTAAGGCCCTATATACGGTACCTTGTTATACGCTCTACCACATTGTTTTGCCCTAAGGCCCATACATCAGTTTTAGTATGACAGTATAAGCAGCCGTGGTTCTGTGAACCAGACTTTGTGTCAAATTGTACCTAGCCTAAAACTGTTGTGAGCTTTGTGCCATTTTGGTGTAGGTTCACATACTCCACCAATAGAGTACTTCCAAAACTACCAACAGATGAGACAAGGGGTGCACCGATATATGGGCCGAAAGTGGCACTTTTGGCATAATGCCGAAAGTGCAATTTTCCTGCCGATACATCGGCGCATCCGTGCTTTCTATCCTCCCCGCTGGGCGCTGCTCTGTGTCCCAGCAGGGAGGAGAGAAACTGTGATGGCCGAGTGCTGTGAGAGGCCAGCGTCTCCCCCCACACCGCTCAGCCTCCTATCACAGTCCGGTACAACGCTGTGTAGGCGGAGACAGCCTGCGCTGGCACAGAAGGCTAAGCTCTCCTCCGTATACCGCTTGTTCAGCCTCCTGTGACATCGTGTCAGAGAGGAGAGCAAGGTACAAGCAGTCTACATTTTGGGTTTCGGCCTGGCAATTTTTTTTGTTTCGATCTTAAAATTTCCATTTCGGTGCACCTCTCGATGAAACCCATTATATATATAATATCAAAGGAGAGCAAATAAAGAAAAGTCTACCAGAAACTAGGTTGAGATCTGAGACCATATGTTCCTACTTCCTATGTCATGTTTCCTATCCTAAACGGGAGCTAACCACTGCTGCTTTACCATAAGATACATGTATGCTGACAAGCTTTCATTCCTTTTAATCCTGCATGCCCGGGGAAGAAAAACCTCAGACCAATTTGCGGGCCCCTATCCACCAACCAAAGGCTGCAATACCTTTTAGTCTGAAATTCACTTCCACATTTCTTTTTCGTAATCAGGTGTCCTTACACTGAAGGGCATCATGGCACTACCCCGTGAGAGTCGGTCACCACAGTGCTCTTTATTCATAGTGTATTCATGCAGAGAGTGGCTTTGAAATGATAAATCTGGTGCTCTCTGCATCTCAAAAGATCGCTTGCAACTGGAGGAGAGCTGGAGGAGAGGAGGCGGCTGCATGTCACATGTCACATGATCAGTTAGGGACCCCCATCGCCCAGAGTTGGGCTTTAAGTATTCATTAAGAACTAGTTTTTGCATGCAAACTAAGCACCGTGTATTGGATGGTCCAGGATCAGCCACCATCTCAGAGTGAAAAAGGGCAAGACATCTCCCACAAGGACAGCGGGTGGTGGGAAATCTCTCCAATATCAGCAGGAGACAATAATATGTGTTTGAGGGTCCATTCACACGAAAATCGGAAAGGAAATCGCAATTCAACTGAGGGTCAGTTGACTTGCAGTTGTACCTTTCGACTTCCTTCCTATCTGTTGCCTTGTGATCAGTTTTTCAACGCATGCTAATGAAAGTACATCAAAAAATGAATGGGGCTAGTGTATACTGGATCCGTTGCGCTGAAAAAAAGTAGTGCTCACCTCCTTTCATTTTTCGGTGCCCTTAGGTTAGCATCCGTTGCAAAACGTATTGCAATGCAACGGAACCAGTGTGAGTGGGCCCGGAGTAAAATTAAAATGGGTTGGATCTTCTGTCAGGTTTCTTTCTCTTCTGGTGACCCTCATTGCCCTGATTTTCTTTCCCCCTTAGTCACAGGGGCACAAAATGGGGGGAAATCTCCCAGATGAGGGATTAGTAGTAGAAATCTGACATTAGTCACTATATCGAAAACTAAATATTTTTGTTGGTGTTTAGAAGCCATGCCTCTAATTATTAACCACCTTCCGTCCATGGCCGTTTGTGAACGGCCGGACGGAAGTTGCTAGAAGCGGGAGGGCGTCTCCTCGTCGCCGCTGCCGGTCCGTGATCCGATGTGGCCGGTGTGGCTGGGACCGGCACGGCGACGCTCTAACAGCAGATCAAAGGGAGATCATTACTCGATTTCGCTTTGATCTCTTCCTGTCCCCGAATGCAGGAAGTGATGTATGTTACATCACTTCCTGCATTCAGTGTCACTCTCCGGTGCAGAACACCGGAGAGAAGCTGATGAAGCAGATCTCTGCTTCATCAGCTTCTGTGGGGGTCCCTAGGTGACATCAGAGGTCTTGGAGACCCCTGATGTCTCCATAAAGAGGACCTGTTTGGTTAACTGGCTATTACATAGGGGATTTCGTAATCCCCTATATTATAGCAATAAAGTTGTGTAAAAATTACAGCATTAAAAAAAATATAAAGAAGGTAAAAAAATATTCACAAATAATAATTTAAAAAAATAACAAAAAATGTTTTAAAGTCCCCCGCCCCATACACATGCAAACATGCGTGGGGTGCGCCTATGTACGAAAACGACGATTGCGCCCATTATGCAGCACGTTACATATCGCCGCGAACGTCGGAGTGAGAGGAATAATTTTAGGGCCATCAATCACTGATCACACTAAACTGATGAACGGTAAAAACGTTTAAAGTGTCGCCTATGGCCAATTTTGGTTGCGGTCGTTTTCTGCGATTTTTGCGGGCGCGCGCATTTTTAAAGGTTGACTTGTTTAGTGTCTATTTACCCGACGTGAGCCCGTCTTTTATATTATCCCAAAAAATTGGGGTGAAAATAAATGTTTCATAACATTTTATAGGGAAACATGTTTTTTTCAAAATTTAGGGTATTTTTTTGTTATATAGTAAAAAATAAAAACCCCCCGTGCTCATTAAATACCACCTGGTATAAAAAATGGTATGAAATTCGTATCAGTACAGCGTTGCATGACGGAATAAACGTCAGTCAAAGTACGGCAGCGCTGAATACTGAAAAATGGCCTGGCCAGGAAGGGGGTGAAACACCCCGGTCTTCAAGTGGTTAAGAAAAATATGCCCTGGAGATTATTATTATACAGGATTTATATAGCGCAGTTTGCGCAGCGCTTTACAATATAAGGAAGACATTACAATCACAATACAATTAAAGACGAGATGGTAAGGAGGGCCCCGCCCCTGAGGGTTTACATTCTAAAAGGGAGGGGCAAGTGATACATGAGGAGGTAGCTGTGTGGGGATGAGTTGTTTGAGAATGTAATGGTTGAGTGGTTAGGTTGAGGTGGGATAGGCTTCCCTGAAGAGATGAGTCTTTAGGGAACGCCTAAAGGCAGTCAAGGTGGGTGACAGACGAACAGGTTGGGGTAAAGAATTCCATAGGATGGGAATGACTCTAGAGAAGTCCTGGAGGCGAGCATGGCAGGAGTTGACGAGGGAGCAGGAGGTCATGGGATGAGCGGAGCGGACGGTTAGGGTGATACTTTGAGACAAGGTTTGAGATATAGCCGGGGGCGGAGTTGTTGGAGAATTGTATCCTTGGGGTGAGTGAAAGCCAGTGTAGTGATTGGCAGAGGGGGTGGAGGATGGAAGCCAGTGCAGGGATTGGCAGAGGGAGGTTGCAGACACTGAGCGGTTGGTTAGGTGAATGAGTCTAGCAGCTGCATTCATGATAGACTGAAGGGAGGAGTCCGTGTAGTGGAAGGCCAATGAGGAGGGAGTTGCAATAGTCAAGACAAGATATAACAAGGGAGTGGATGAGTAGTGTTGCGGTTTCTTTGGTGAGGAAGGGGCGTATTTTGGAGATGTTACGAAGGTGAAGGCGGCAGGATTTGGATAGTGATTGGATGTGGGGAAGAAAGGTGAGGTCCAAGTCAAGGATAACACCTAGGACCTTAGCATGGGGAGGGCTGCATAGTTGTGTTAACAATCTCAAGGGAAAAGTTGGGGGAAGTTGCATGGGGGGGGATATCAAAAGCTCAGTTTTTGAAAGATTGAGTTTTAAGAAGTGTTGCGACATCCAGACGGATATGTCATTTAGTAGATTAGTAACACGCAAGGATACTGAGGGGGAGAGTTGTGGAGTAGAAAAATCGATTTGAGTGTCATCGGCATAGAGATGGTATTGGAAGCCATCTGAGGTTATTAACTGACCAAGGGAGGAGGTGTAGATGGAGAAGAGGAGGGGTCCAAGGACAGAGCCTTGAGGGACCCCTACAGAAAGAGGAGGGGAGGAGTTAGATTTGTAGGTGACGCTAAAGGAGCGCTTAGATAGGTAAGAGGAGAACCACAAGAGAGCAGATTCTTGTAGCCCAAGTGACTGGAGTTTTTTGAGGAGGAGCAGGTAGTCAACAGTGTCAAAAGCAGCAGAAAGATCTAATAGCAAGAGTAAGGAATAGTGGCCTTCGGCCTGGGGTCGTGCAGATTGTGATCAGCGAGGTGGTGACTTAGGCGGCTGTAGATGAGGTGAATGGGAGTAAGGAGATTGGTCTGAGATTATTATTCTCCCTTCACCTCCCTCTCCTCTTTTGAAAGCCACTGTATTCGCCTATTCTCTCCAATTTCGCTGAGGATTGCTGTTATATACCGGCCCCCTGGACCGGTATCTCACACTATGTACTATGGAGATGGCTGGATGCCATGGATTTGATTGCATAATTCATATTTGTATCTTCTACCTTTTTGCTAACTGTGATATCTGAAATCTATTCTTGCTAAAATATGTAAAAAAAAGGCAACCTGTGATAATACCAATACAGTTTGCAGAGCCCAACGTTCTGGAATCTTTAGCATCCCACATTTCTGTGCGTCACATGTATTGTCTCAGTAAAGTTCTCTTATTTGCTCCCCTTCAGGGCATGTTCACACCATTTTCTGCACCAGATCTGGAACGCAGTGCATTGCGTTTTGCCACGTTTTTACCGCGACTTTGCTGCCTTCCGGAGCTGTTTTAAAAAAAAAAAAAAATTTAAGCTTCAGGTTTTTGTTCACACCAAATGCAGACCAGATCTGCACGAGTTTCTGCACATGCAGTGCATTGTGTTTTGAGGCGTTTTTTAAGTGTTCTGGCTGTTTAAAAGAAAAGAAAAAAAACATTTTTAATTTTTTTGCCTAAAATGGGCTTTCAGTGCGTTCCAGGGCGTTTGCATGCACTGTTGATGCTTATGCATGCGGTTTAGTGCGTTCCAGAGCAAGAAAAAAATAGGACATGCTACAGTTTTTCCACATGCTCTGGAACTGAACGCTCTGGTGTGAGCTAGAGTCCAAAATACCATTTGGAATGCGTTGGATGCAGTTTTGATGCGTTCAGTAACTGCTCTGCACTTGGTGTGAACTAGCCCTCAAATGGGCTATTGGGTGCACTCCAGTGCGCTTGTTTGCGTTTTTTTATGCGTTTCAATGCTTTCCAGTTTATTCCAGACCAGACAAAATGAGACATGCAGTATTTTTCTGGTCTGGAACGGACGGCCCTGGTGTAAACAGGCCAGAAATAGCATGGGGATACATTAGGATGCATTTTGGGTCCGGAAACAATCTGGTCTGGAGATGATTTGGACGTGGTGTGAATGGGCCCTCAGTCCTGTAAATATACCATGGAAAGTGATTGATCCTCTTTGCAATATATAGCTCTGCTGTGCACTCTATTAGTCAAGGAAAGTCACTGGGGGGAATATATCAAACTGGAGCAGACAGAATGTAAGGCATTTGCCCAGGGCAACCAATCAGCCCCTCTCTTCAGTTTGCTCAGATAAGATTTGAAAATGAGAGAGAAGCTGATTGGTGGCAGTGCAAATCTGCTCCCCATTTTGTCTGCTCCAGTTTTGATAAATTCCCCTCACTGTGTCATTAGTCCACAACAGGAAATTAGTAGAAATGTGTATGTATATTACAGAGATGTTCCGCATATGTATTTTTGTTCTATTATACACTATAAGTATGAATTAATTATCTTTATATACATTTTTTTCCAGATGAAATGTATTACCTGTCTTCATGTCCAAAGCCTGATTTGAAAATGGACTTGACAATCTTGAGTGTCAATTGCAATCCTTATGATGTGCTGATAACATTTCAAGGAAAACGCATCTCTAGCTGTGAACATGACTACCATGTACTAAAGATAGAGCTACAACTTGTTCCAAAAGTGAATGAAGACCTGGATATTGGACAGTTTTGCTTAGTGCAAGATAAACCTTTTGGGTCATGGCACAGAGGGAAAATTTTGGATAAGGTCAAGCAGAGGTTTGAAGTAGTCCTCATAGATCAAGGGAACGTAGTAAAAGTCCCATTTGAACAAATTGCTTCCGCTACTGGCGAGTTGTTTGAGCTTCCTCCGAAAATAGTGAATGGAATCTTTGCTAATGTGTTTCCGTTGGATGAGAAATGGTCCCCCAGAGCCAAAAGTTTCTTCTCCAACTTGGTTGGAGAACAAGTTAACGGACATGTCAAAACCTTCTTACCGCATCAAGTCATTCTCTTGGAAGTGTCAAAAGTCATTGACTATGCCATTGAACTACAAGTGGCAAAATACATGGATTCGGACACATTCTGCCTGCTTGTGGATATCATTAACAAATTCCCGGCAAATTCCCACGGCAAGCAAATGCCTGACTTGCTTCAACAGAGGAAGCTGACTTCAGACACCCCTCTGAGCTTGAATGATGATCAACCATGTTTCCTAAAGATGTTGGATTGTCTAAGCCCCAAAATTTCTGTTGGGACCCTAGAAAAAATAAAAATTTCCTCAGCAGTGAGTCCAGAACGCTTTTATTGTCATATACTGTCTTGGAAAACAGAGTTGCAAAAACTTACTGCTAGCATGTGCTCGCACTACGAAACAGATGAAAGCAATACACATGGACACTATGGCGCACTTTGTGCTGCCAAGAGGAAGGACGGACTGTGGTATAGATGCATTCTTCTGACAGTTTTGTCTTCCCGTGATGTAAAAGTCTTGTTTTTTGACATTGGTAGCAGTGAAACTATACTGTCCAGTGATCTTCATCAGTTAAAGCACAAGTTCCTCTTCTTGCCTATGTTGGCCATCCCGTGTGCCTTATCTAGGGTGAATGACTTTGTAGAGAGTACAAGAAAAATGCAGTTATTTCTGTTTAAGCAGGCTCTGATGGGACATATAGTCATTGCACGCATTGAAGAGTTTTGCAGCGATGAAAAAGTTTTCAGGATATCGTTGTATGAAAAGGAATATGAACTCAATTCTGACTGTCATTTGACAAACCAGCAAGTTCCACCTTTTTATCCTAACAGCTGCCCCAATGCTGTCAAAACTGAATATGAGGAGAAAAGTCCAGACGCTGCTCTGGCTGAAGCTTTTGTATCCAAAAAGATGAGTAATGAAGGAGTTATTTCTTACAAGTGCTTTCAACTGGGTACGGGCTCCGTCCATGTGGCATATGTTGAATACGTACTGAATCCTTCAAACTTCTGGATAAGAACCGATCACTGCCAAAATGAGTTTGTTGAGATGATGGCAGAGATTGCAGAAAGATACAATAAATGTGAGCTTATGGAAATGTTGATCGAAGATCCCCAGCCTGGTCAACTTTGCTGTGCCCTGTATGCAAAAGACAGCCATTATTATAGGGCTCTAATCACTGGCGTGCTTAACCCAGACATTTCTGTTTATTTCATTGATTATGGGAATACCGAGACTGTTCCGTTCTATGATGTTAAGGTTTTGTTGCCAAAGTTCAGTACTTTGCCTGCAATGGTAATGTGCTGCACTCTAGCCTACGCCTATCCCCATGAAGATGTATGGGTAAAGAGCGCAAATGATGCCTTTAAAAAAATTGTGGCTGGGAAAGCTCTTCTTTGCCATGTTCTTAAAAAACATAGGTTCAAGTACGTAGTGGAAATGCGCCTTTCGGAGAGCTCTGAAAATTCTGATATTGTCTCTCTGTTAGTGCAAGCTGGCTATGCAGAGTTTTGGAAGACTGATTTAAATTCCAGCTCCGTAGACCAAATGTGTCCATTGCCAGAAAAGGGTACAAAATGCAAGAACAAAAAGAGTAGCAGCAAACATTCTGTTGGGGAGTGTGTGACGAAAGGTGATATAAAGGTGTCATTACGTGAATGGACAATGAAGACAAAATCAGAAGCACAAACGTTTTCCTTTAGTGAAGCATCAAATAACAAAAGTTCAAATATTTCTCCAATTTACTTCAAGCAATATACATTCAAGCCTGGGGCCGTTAGGTATGTTAAGTGTTCTCATGTGGGGTCACCAGGACTTTTCTGGTGCCAACTCTCTTGCAACCTTACTCGGCTAGACACTTTGATGGATGAAATACAGACTTTCTATAAATCTTCAAACGGCAGTTATCTGCATGGACAAATGGCTTGCATTGCAAGGTCATCATGCACTGGAAAGTTTTTCAGAGCTTCTGTTGTGAAACATATCTCCAAAAAGGAAGTTGATGTGATCTTTGTGGACTATGGAAGGGTGGAGAGAGTGTTGATTTCAGAGCTTAGCGAAATTAAACCCCAATTCCTTGAATGGGAAGGTCAAGCTTTTAGATGTTGCTTGAGCAAGGCATTATCTTCTTTTAGTGTTCATCACACGTGGTCTACCAGTGCTTGCCAGGATTTTAAGAGTCTTGTAGGCTCTGTCGATGACATCAAATGTACAGTCATCACTGTGTTAGGTTGTGGCTCCGAGGACCTTTCTAATTTAGTAGATCTGGAAACCTCCTGCGGTAATGCAAACCATTGGCTAGCTAGCAAAGGACATCTTACCTTTGAAGGCACAGTTCCGCCTGTTCATATACACACATTTTGTTACTCCAGTTTTGATCTTGAGGTGGGAAGCAAAGAATATGTTTATGTTTCCTACATATATAATACAGGAAAATTTTACTGTCAGCTTGCACAAAATGAAGAGACTGTTGAGGCATTAATGAGCAAGGTGACTGCGTTAGGTGAGCGCACAAGTACTGAAACAGGAAAAAATGTACAGGGAGTGTGTATTGCAAAATATTTCGAAGATGGGCATTTTTACAGAGCTTTGGTGTCTCCCGTAGACTCCGATAATTTCCTAGCCTTTTTCGTAGACTATGGGAACAGCCATATGGTAAAGAAAGCTGATCTGTTGCTTATCCCTGAAGAAGCTACGGATGTTTTATTTGAACCTATGCAAGCTATTCCATGTTATCTGTCTGGCTTAAAAGAAACCACTTTTACCACAGAAGCTAAAGCTTGGTTTGAAGAACAGTGTTTCGACACGCCTCTTAGCGCTTTGATTGTATCCAGAGACAATGACGGCCAACTGGAAATGGAATTGTTTTGCGGAAATACCTCTGTGAATAGTAAAATAAAAGAAATGTTGGGTGTAGAGTTAAAGCCACCGGAGAATGCAGTAAATGCAAAGAGTAGCAGCACTGCACTTCCAGTTGGTGCAAAACAACACCCTCTACCTGAGCTAAGCAAGAAATCTGATTCTGAAGTCAAAGACAATAAAACAACTACATCTGATTTGAATGGAAATGTCATTCCACGTCTAAATTCCAGATTACTTTTAGATAGTCCTCAGAATTCTATACCTGAAACCTTACAAAAGGAGCCTTTGCATGACACCATGCAGGCATCAAAGTTGCCAAGTTTACTGCATGTCGGAAATTCCTGCAGTCCACCAAGTCTTAAAGAACCTTTAAAATCAACTGATCTTCCTCAAATGATTTTAGAAACTGGCTCCACTCATCTTGTGTATGCATCTCACATATGCAGCCCTTCTGAGTTCTACATCCACCTAGCTACAAATGAGAAGCAGGTATTGCAACTAGAGGAAGAGCTAAATGACACGTCTTTACAACCTATTGATGTAAACCATCTTGAGAAAGGTACTTTGGTTGTCGCTCAGTATCCAGAGGACAAAGCTTTTTATAGAGCGGAGATTAAAGAAATTTTGAAAAGCAATTCCTTTGAAGTCGAGTTTATTGATTACGGCAATGCATCCAAAGTGGATTTTCCTTCCATTTTCAAACTCCCTGAAAGATTTTTTAATGTACCCAGGTTAAGCATTTCTGTTCTTCTAACTGGTGCTCAGAAATGTCAAGATGGAAAATGGAGTAAAAAGGCAGCGGACATGTTTTCTGAACAAGTTACAAAGGAACCATTCAGTTGTGTTTTTCTTTGCAGACATGGCAGTCAGTGGGAGGTCAGTATAACCTTGGAAGGGAAGTCTGTAACAGAGTTTCTTCAAAGCTTCGAGACTCCTCCAGAATCGTCCGCCTCGGTTAGAAAAGACACCATCCCAGATGTGACTTTGAAACCCAATCAGATTGAAAAAGTTAAAACCGTTTACCTGTCAAAAAGTGGAACTCTCTTTGTTACCTTGGCCAGCTATGCAGAAGATTCCAAACTTGGTGAGCAGATTTCGGCAGTTGTCAAACAGGCCAACAACCAGCTTGTAGCAAAAGATATTTCAGAAGGCATGGTGTGTTTGGTGAAATCTGAAAAAATGCAGACTTGGTTTCGTGCAGCTGTTGAGAAAATCATTCCAGGAACCGCAGAGATGTCTGTGTTCTTTGTGGACCACGGTGCTCATGAAGTAGTTAGTATGCACAGTGCAAAATCCCTTTCTGCTGCAGCTCTATCATTGCCTCGTCAGTCTGTTCCTTGTACATGGATTTGGATGGAGAGAGTTGGAATACATTTCTTTCGATCACAAATGCAGTCTATTCTGCAAAAGGAGGTGGACATCCTGTTTCTTAATTTTTTGCAAGCTGAGAGCTGCTGGAAAGTAGATATATTGGTGAATAGTGCAATGCTTATGGAGGTCTTTAATACTGCCCCCCAACCCATTGCACAGGACATAAGCAATGCCGTGTCTTCTAATTTTGAAACTGTAATGTTGCCATCTATTATACCAAGGGTTCAGCTTAAGTCTCTTGAAGTGCAAGCTGGATTTGTTACTGCTTTTCAGAACCCCTTCAGTTTTTCTGTCCAGCTAGAGAACTCGGTTGTATTAATGAACAAATTATCCGAATTGACTCCAAAACTGACAGATGACCTCTTGCCCTTAACTGCACATATGATAAGGCTTGGTTCTGCATGCTTGGTTAGGTGCTTTGGAATCGATGAGTGGTGCAGAGCAGAGATTGCTAGCATCAACATGAGCTCTGTTTCACTGAATCTTCTTGACTATGGAGTTTACACGTCTATTCCTTATTCAGACCACAGCAGACTCAAAGTGATCTCAAAAGAAATGGCTAGTCTACCCGCCCTAACCTATAACTGCAGACTTTACGGTGTTCTTCCCAAAAACGGAAAGGATTGGTCTGAAGATGCACTCAAGTACTGCATGGATTTTATTCGGGACTGCGACCTGTTGATTCTGCCTGTTAAAATAATTGACAACAATGTCACAGAAGTATCTATTTATGGTAAAGGAAATTTGGCTGAAAAATTAATTTCCCAGGGACTGGCCATTGTCACGAGCAACAATTGGTGGTTTCCAGGAGCAGCAGCAGAGTCATGAGAGGAATTTCCAAGGACTGGCATATGGTAAGGAATAAAAAAAAACCTCTCTAAGTAATAGCAAAGTGTTTAAATAGGTCAGGCTATTCCGTTCAGGAACATTGCCTCTAACTTAAATGGGACAAGTAAAGGAGAACTACAAACACAACTGAAAATTCTGATTTTTCTATACACAGACAATCACACACAGCCCTACATGCACAACACAAATGGCTATATAACCTGTATCTGCTCTTTGTGTTTATATCATATCCTATATACCAGGGGTAGGCAACTTTGGCACTCCAGCTGTTGTGGAAGTCCCATGAGGCATTGCACAGCAACATCCATGATTCCAAGAGACGCATGATAGGATTGGTGATTTTATCACAGCTGGAGTGCCAAGGTTGCCTACCCTTAAAAATGCATTCAAGTTCCTTAACTATTAACAACGATGTATGTTATTTGTGTATCACTCGGCTGTAGATCCTCAAATCCTCTGAATTGGTGCTGACTGTCCTTCCTTCTGGAGGGTGGATACTTTTGTTCCCATGCTACCTGTATGTATTGTAAAGTAGTCATCACTCCAAGCTCACTCCTGTTATGGACTACAATCTCTTGTTTAATAATTTGTATTGACATTGTAGTCCTATCACTGGAGTGAGCTTGTAGCGGTGACTACTTTACAACCATCAAACCAGAAAGCAAAACCATCCTGATGACCTGGCTTTTCCCTACTGGAATTAATGAACACAGCGAGGACATTTCCCGTCCCCACTAATGCCGATCCATCTTCCAGTCTGTGTTACAGTGGATTATAACAGGCTGATATCAAGTAAAATTCTGATATTCACACTTTTGCAATCAAAAATAAAATGTTATCAACAGATACATGCCTGAATTAATTACCATTTTTAACTGTATCTGCCTGGAGTTCATCCTTAAGGTAAATTACAGGCAACCCTTTGTTATATGAAGTCCCTAGCAATGTCCTAAAATTAGCTGCATGACAGAATTCATCTGTAGCCAAAAGTGACACTAAACTCAGGAGTTCAATCTTAAAAATACATTCAGGTACCCCAACTATTAACAACAATGTATCTTATTTGTGTATCACTCGGCTGTAGATCCTCAAGGATCTACATCAAGGAGGTGATGGCATCTGGGTGCCCCCTTTATGAAAGGGGGTACCCCGATGCTAAATGGATGGATGGCCCTGCAAAATAAGAAGAAACTGTATGGTTACTAGCACATCAAGGGACCAAACAGGGTTACGAAATGTTGCCATTATCTGTGACACCATTTTCTTTATCTGCAAATGTGGACCCCGGGTGTGCTGGTGTTGTAAAGTAGTCACCCTTCCAAGCTCACTCCCGTGATGGACTACAATCTCATGTCTAGTTTCCTAATTTGTATTGAGATTGTAGCTCATCAATGGAGCGAGACATTCTTTATTTCCGAGACTGAAAAAACAATAACATTGGAGGACAAGTGGAATAGTCAACTGGAGAAACCAGTTGGGTATTTCCTTTAAATGAAATTCCTATAGACACTATAACATTGCAGGAGGACCTGGATAAAATAGGGGAGTGGGCATTAATGTGGCAGATGAGGTTTAATGTCGATAAATGCAAAGTAATGCACTTTGGAATTAAAAATAAACAAATGGGTTATACAATTATGGGTATGCCGCTGGGGAAGTCAGAAATGGAGAAGGATTTGGGGGTCATTGTAGACCACAAACTGAAAGGTAGTTTGCAGTGCCAGGCTGCTGTAAACAAAGCTAGCAGGGTCTTGTCCTGTATTAAAAAGGGGATGTATTGCAGGGACAAGTCTATAATTTTGCCTCTATATAGATCGTTGGTTCGGCCACATCTGGAGTACGCGGTCCAGTTCTGGTCACCAGTACTAAGAAAAGATGTCCTTGAGTTGGAAAAAGTCCAGCGGAGGGCAACCAAACTAATTAGGGGTATGGAGGACCAGAGCTACGAGACAAGGCTACTAAATTTAAACATGTTCACATTGGAGGTGAGGAGATTAAGGGGGGATATGATTTCCATGTACAAAATGTTCAATGGTGGTAGCAACATTAGCGATAAACTGTTTAAAATTAACTCCATTACAAAAACTAGAGGCCACCACCTAAAATTGGTGGAAAAAAAATTCCAGCACAAGGGGCGAAGGGGGTTCTTCACAGTAAGATCAGTTAGGGTCTGGAACTCACTGCCACAGGCGGTGATTTCAGCAAATAATGTGGAATTGTTCAAGAAACTTTTGGACGATTTCTTAAGGGACCGTAATATACAGGGGTACAGGTACTCCTAGAATGAGATCCTAATAGGTTGGACTTGATGGACTAATGTCTTTATTCAACCTCAAATACTATGTAACTATGTAGTGTTTTATGTGTTTTATTAGGTTTTCAAATATTTCACAACAACAAAGAACATCATTATATCAAACACGACAAAGACAATCAAATACAAGAGTTTTCAAAGAATATGTGCAGATTATCTTAAAGAACAATGTGGGCTACAAAGAATAGATTAGAAATAACAGGTAATCGCTTATTTCACCAAGGTAGCCAAGAATACAGAAGGAGAACTTAAGTATCAATAAAATCGGTAACATCTGATACATCAAGCCAGATGGCATCAAATTTGTTTGGATAACCTCTTCCTTTTATATGTAATTTTATATTGGGGTATCTCCTGATCAATCCACCGATGATGGGGGAGTAATCCTTTGCCAGTGCGTTTTTTTTAGCAGTAGAGTAATAAGATACTTCAAATATGAGGAGATATCAAGATCCCCATAGTAACCCAGAATACACAGGACAGTAAATATGGGTGATTTCAAGTTTATCACTTATGAACTTGGTAATGCTTAACCAGAAGGAACCAATCGCAGGGCAGTCCCAAATCATATGCTACAAATCCGCTTCTGAGCAGGAGTAATTGGCTTTATTTTTTAGATGGTTCTTTAGTTGGTTCTTGGGCAGATTGTGGTTGCTAAACTGCAAACCACCCTTGATTAGTACTTCAAATATGAAATGTAGGAGTTGTGAAGAGGCACTAGTTGATGAGTGTGTTTGCCATTTGTTTTGCTTGACTGATTTGGTGCAGTGACACACACTGAGGGTCTCGGCTGCCGTTGTGATGTGCGGGGTCTCTTATGCGTCCCTGTACCTAAGGAGGTTGGGCTGCCTCCTGGCGAACCTGCACCCACTTTTATCTTTTTGCTACATGTGCTCCAAGATGGAGACTCTCATAGGTTAGAGTTAGGACCGCACTACATAGAGGTGCCTTGACCAGGCAGTGCGGCTTACACGTCTTCTGCAGAATATGTGAATCTAAAACCTCTGTTATTAACCGTAGTGGTTAGACAGGTGTTTTGTTTTTTTCTTTTGCATGCTGGCTGGTGAGTGTGCTGGGAAACGTTTTGCTGTTGTAATAGTTTATACATGGACACCGTTCTTCATGTATGTTAGCATACGTACCAATATGTGTCAGGTCCACTTACAATAAAAACTTCCATGCCAGGATTTATTTGTAGATTATCCTTCAGATCTCCCTGTTTTTCTTTTGCAGGAATTTAAAGGAAATGAAATCCACCAAGCTGACTGGAAATTTCTCAAAAGAACTAGAAGAATGTGCATCAACTACAAAGTACCCACTCGGCGAGAGGTCATATGGACTAAACGTTGAAGGGATAGCGACTGATTAACTTTGACTTAAAGCATGTTAAAAGTTCATCACTGCATTGTTTTCAGTACATTTATGAAGGTTTTAGAATGTTTCACACTGTGTAATTTAGTAACCTCTGAGACCTGAAGAGGAGTTTTTCTTTCCAACCCAGGTTTATCTTGATTTATTGATTGCCACTCGGGTGATGACATAATTCACAGCATTTTTCCACAGTGAGCTTGTTACACACATGCTAAGATTAGAGGAGGGAACCAATTTCCTAAAGTAGAGTCAAGTCGAAACTTTATATCCAATCCATTATATTCATCTATTTAAACTTCAGACTCTCACCATCCAACCTTCAATTCCGATTGGTTCAATATGTATTTGTTTTTCCAATTATTTATTTAATTATAGAATTGGCCGTAATTAACCTTGTCAGTTTAAATTGAGTATATGATAACGGGAAGTTACCCTCCAGTAAACGTATTATATTGGAATAATGAGTAGGCCGTGAGGGGTAAAGGTCAGACTTGACGTACATGATGCAATATTGAGTAGACCAAGAAATATGGGCAGTTGAGGTTTCATTTTAAAGTCAAGGATAGTTTTGCCCTCCCAAGACTCTTAATGTGAAGGGCAATCCCACTGGCCGGTATGGAGGCCATGAGGGGTCAGGTTCAGACTCGACTCGCATGTTGGAATAATTAGTAGAATTAGAAAAATATGGGCAGTTGAGGTTGTATGCAAATCTTGACTTTCATGTCAAAGTCTAGGATAGATCTGCCCTCCCAAGACTCTAATGTGAAGGGCATCCCCACTGACCAGTGTGGAGGCCACGAGGGGTAAGGGGCGGACTCAACTTACAGAATCAAATACTTGCCTATAACTTCAGGTTATAGGCAAGTATTTGCAAGTATTTGATGGTTTCCTGTACGTCCACTAAAAGCAACAATAACTCAGGGTCATGACAGGGTTACTCAGTCAGGTACTCCTTATTGAATATGTCAATGTTATTGGTTTCAAGGTTATGATTTCATCAGTGTTGATAAGTTTAGATTTTGCTATTTTGTTGATGAAGACAAAAGTATACTCCACTGACTGACCTGATATTTTCTGTGGAGGTTTTTGTGTAAAGCTTCTGTTTATTGAAATGGCATTAAATAAAAAGTGTTGCACATAGAAAGCAGCCAGATTCCATCTTTGACTTTTTTGCAGTGAGCGTATGAAAATTAAGTGAACTTCCGGTTGATTTATAGGTAAAATACGTAAGCATTAGTTCACTCTGTTATGTTGTAGGCCATTTACACTTAAAGTTAAACCTTTCATTAAAAATAAATGTAGTTGCATACCTTACATCATTATCTTTCCCAGACCCCGGGGCCTCCCTGATATGTTGCTGCCAGCGCTGTGTTCTGCCGGATCATGTGCGGTACAGGCCTATGCAGTCTGGTGCTGTTCAGATGATGCATGACAGTACGGACTGCTGCGCCTACTGCACTTTGATTTGGTACTACGCATGCGTCAGTTGAACAGTGAACCAGAGCCCTGGTGCTGTGTTTGACTGATGCACGCACATTGTGGGAAGTGCACAAGACACCATGGGACATGTAGTTCAGAAGCCCATACAAACAGAAGAAAAATGGCAGCAGACTGGTTTCCTTTGGGATAGTTTATTCATACTTTTACCACATCACTGGTGTCCCTCTTAAGGACTGCCCTCTCTGACGTGTCAGACACATCAGAAACACGTCAGGGGGGGGCGGACATTAGGAAGGGACAGAAGTGATGTGGTACAAGCTTCAATAAACTATCCCAGTGGAATCTGTTGTGTGGCCAGCTTTTCTTCTGTTTGTATGGGCTCATATTGGAGAGAGGACGTGCTCCCAGCGCCAGGCACCCGGCTCGTTCCTTCCCTGAGCTATGGAGGAGCGCTGCTTCTTTTGTGTGTTCTCTGTGCATTTAGTACAGAAGATTTTAATCTTGGGTATGATCAGGGTGCACACTCCAACCGGAAGCAGGGGCAATACTGATCAGGGGGACACAGGAGAGAAAACTTCACAGGATCTGAAAAGTGAGGAGCAGAAGGAAAAATGTTTGCAATAGATTATCAGCTGGTTGGGTAAAGCAATTGAACGCTGAGGGTGTAACACTGCGTAAAATTGTAGCTTGGGAGTTTTTAATTGCGTTTCAGCGCTGAAACACAATAAAAAAACATCCTAAATCGCGCTCAAAAATGGTTTAACCCCTTCGTGACGGGAGATGTACACTGTACGTCCCGCCACAAAGGGACCAAATGACTTGTCACGTACACTCTACGTGACGAGTTATTTGCTGGACTAGAAGGCTGGTAACCGCTCAGAATCAGCGGTTACCATTCATTAATGTATGCCTCAGTTTCAAGGCATCCATTAATGAAAGGGTTAACCTTTTTCAGACACCCGATACCTTAATATCGGATGTCTGAGAGTCAAAGCAGAGCGGGCACACATGCCAGCTTTTGCCGGCATTCTGACAGCTCGTATAGATCGAGAGATATCTCTCTCAAGCTAAACTGGCTTTTTTTTTTTAACATAATGTATCTATTCCTGAAAGAAGAATGTTTCAGTTTTCTGATGGTTGCAACAATCAGAAAACATTTAGTGACAGCTGAATCCTGAACTGCTGCAGGATCAGTGTCACTAACTTATTATCGGCTGTTCTGAAGTTTGAAGCAGCCTGAAAAAAATTATTTATCAAGCAGTAATAGTGAGATTAATTCACAATGACTGCTTGATATAATTAAATAAATAAAATAACATTTTTAAGTTTAAAAAAATAGTGAAAAGTGTAAAAAAAAAAAATTGTGAAAACTAAAAAAAAAAAAAATAAGTGTAAAAAAAATAAGGATGAATGTATTTATTGCATTTTTTTTAGCTGTGCTGGTTTTGTAAAAAAATACTACAAATCGGGGGCGCATGCGCGCAGCTGCCGATGAAGGAAGCCTTCTGAGACGGCTCCGCAGCTCACTCAGGCAATCCAGCTCGTAGCGCAGGAGTTCACCCCTCTCGCCCGTCATTCTACCTCTATCGGCAACCGGAACACTCCTGGCATCCGACCATGTCGTCCAAGACACCCCAGCACCCTCAGAAGGGGAAACAACAGCCCATCCAAGAAGCGATGGCCCGAGCCCCGGCCAAGATGGCGCCCGCGGCCCACACGCATGAGGTAACAGCTCGCACAGCCCCAGTGTCCAGTAATGACATGGATGAGGGAGATCTTGATAGCCATGACAGAGACAGCTCCCGCAAAAGATCCCAAACAGGCCTCTTACAGCGCTTTGATACCATGCTTCAGAAAGCGCTTCAATCCACCTCAAAGCAAATAACTGACAAGCTCCTTAAAGAAATAAGGGACATAGGCCACCGCACTGCTGCATTGGAAGACAGGTGTGACGATCTAAAGACAGACATATCCACAGTTGCAGGAGATATGGAATCCCTCCGTGAGGAAAACTCACAACTAGTATCCAAACTTGAGGACTTAGAAAACGGGTACCGGCGCTCTAAACTCCGCATTCGCGGGCTCCCTGAACACATAGTGGACCTATACTCCACCGTTACCCGCTCTCTTCCAAGAGTTGGCCCCTGACATCCCTCTGGAACGACTGGAGATAGAGAGGACCCACCAGACCCTGAACCGCAGACACCCCGAGGGACCCCCTCGAGACATCCTGGTCAAACTACATTTTTACCGCACCAAAGAAGCCTTAGCTACTGCAGCCAGAACCAAAGCGCAGCAAGGCCCGCTTTCATTCCAAGGTCATGAGTACCAGTTGTTCGCGGATCTGGCCCCTTCCACTATAGCCAAAAGGAGGTCTCTACGCCCCTGTATTGATGTCCTTACCAGACACCACATTCAGTACAGATGGGGATTTCCCTTCCGGCTGCTGTTCTCCTACGGAGGTAAACACTATGCATGCACCACTCTAGAGGAGACTCAACGCAAATTGGCAGACCTGGGCCTAGCAGATCCACAACCTATGAGTCCAGATCCCCGGCGCTCTGCTGCTCTTTCCTCCAAGCGGTCCAGGAGCGACTCAGACCAAAACAACTCGGGTGAATCGCACCGTCCAGCAGTCAAAATGACCACCAAAACCCCCCCACCACGCTGAACTGAGTTGTAATGCATCCCTTCCAGGGTTGGTTCTACCATTTCTCCCGCCGGATGGGGTGGCAGATGCCCTGCTCCTTGCTGACATTTGAAGCGGGCCACGTTCCAAGATGGAGTCAACTGTTGTGGCTTTAGTTCCGCCTGTGGTCCTTGTGAGACTTTTTTCAACCTCGAGAGACTGCCTCCCTTGATGCATCAAGTTATGTCCGATGCTCCTCGACCTCAGGTCTCCTAACCTTATTGTGGACTGCCTCACCGCTCGGTCAAGGCCACAGCACTAACTATCCCCAAGTTGTCTTTTATCTTTGGATGGAACAGTCCTCCCCTCACTGCAATGGAGCTCCTCTCTGGTCCATTAATCCTCCCAGTTGCACTTCTGCACCAACTCCACTATACTACGCATATACAGCAACTGTTGATTATCTCATGTCATATCCTTTCCATCTTAGCTGATTGAGGTGTCCCTCTCTCCCTAACCCCTCCGAACTAATAGGGGTTCCTCCCTTCCTCCACTATTCCTGCCCTATATCTCTGATCCCTACATGTGCACTATGGCTATCCTCTCCCAAGGGTTGCACTGAACACCTCTAGGGAGTAATAACCGCTGTCACTTGCTGTCTTACCGCCACTCGACATAGGACCACAATTTTCAGAGCCTCCTCAACTGGCCTCCTTCTCATCCCATTGCTACTGCTCACACCCTGTTGCAACATCAGATGCCTCTTTTAGGTTGCACTACTTTGTACTAATAGTCCCCTTGACGGGTTTATGGTTCGGGTGAACTCCCAATTTGTTTTCCTTCATAGATAACTTTGCCTGGGTGAGTGCGTCACTGTGCTCCACATACTTTGGACACCTTGGGTGGAACGAGATGTTTAGGTTACTTCCACCCAATGTTCTGAGCGTGTTGTGGATTTTATCCACTGCCGGTTCTTGTGTATGTTTTGATGTTTAATGTGTCTTGTCCTGTGTATCCCCTCCCCCCTTGTTTTCCCATCTCTTCTCCTTTTCTCTCCTCTTGGGTCCTGCAGTCAAGCTCTAGATTAAGCTGTGCACGGGTGACATCGACAAAAACTATGATCCCTCGGGCATCTAGGCTGGGTGAGTACCTTAAACACAACCAACGTTTACTCCATTATGTCTCTTAAAATACTGAGCCTGAATGTACAGGGCCTCAACTCCCCTAACAAGAGGACGCGAGCCTTCAGATTTTTCTTATCCTCCAATGCAAACGTAATCTTTCTTCAGGAAACCCATTTCTCCAAAACATCCTGCCCCAAATACTTCAGTGCCCAATTTCCTCAGATATACATGGCCAATGACTCGTGCAAAAAGAGAGGGGTCATGATCGGCTTCCGCAGATCAGCCAATTTCACGTGTCACTCGGAGACCCGTGACCCTCAGGGCCGCTACCTGATCCTCACGGGTCTCCGTGATCAAGAGATTACATTTATCTCATACTATGCTCCCAATGTGAACCAACTAGACTTCTTTCGGGATCTTTTGGAACAGATACACACCCGCTCGACGGGCGCAGTCATCATGTGTGGGGATTCCAACATGGTACTGTACCCACATCGAGATAAGTCCAGAACTTCTCCAGCCTGCTTGCACATGGCACGGCCCTTTAGAGATTTAATATCCTCCTACTCACTAGTGGATTGCTGGAGAGAAATCAACCCTAATAAGACTGACTACACACATTATTCCCACCCCCATGCTGTCCACTCCAGAATCGATCACATTTTTGCCTCCACCATCCTGACGCCCCACATCCTCCACTCCCACATCCTGCCGGTCCCATGGTCTGATCATTCAGCAGTCACCATGATTCTCCCTGCCTTACCCCCCCCCCCCAACTCACCGACCTGGACCTTGAATGACTCCCTTCTCACTGACCCCGCCACCAAGATCCTGCTTGAATCCTACCTCTCGGACTATTTCCAACTTAATCGCACCCCTGAAATCTCTCCTGTCCTCCTTTGGGAGGCTCATATGCCAGTCCTAAGAGGTCGGATCATTCAATTGTCTTCTCAATTCAGGCTAAGAACCCCTGCAGGATCTCATACTAGTATTCCAACCAAAGTCCTTGACATATTCCAGCAACACCTTTCAGAACTATACGCCTCCCAAGATAATTTCTCTATAGACCGAGCTGACCGATTCTTTAAAGACCTGGACCTCCCCTCTCTCACGTCCTCCCAAATAGCCTCCTTTGAGGAACCCATCACAGAGCAAGAAGTTCACCTAGTACTCAAATCACTACCCCGTGGCAAGAGACCGGGGGTGGACGGTTTTACGGCAGCCTACTATGTTGCCTTCAAAGATCTCATAACTCCCATACTGACGGAAACGTTTAATTCCCTCCGTGGAGGCGGATCCTGGGGCCCTGACTCCCTTACTGCCTCGATTTGCATGATACCCAAACCCTCCTCAGACCACACTAATCCCTCCAATTACCGACCGATCTCCCTACTTAATGTAGACATTTAAATACTGGCCAAGGTACTGGCCAATAGACTCAACCGTGTGATAGGCCACTTGGTCTCTAACGACCAAGTAGGTTTCATTCACCAGACAGGCCAGTGATAATATCCGTAGAATCTCTCTCCTCTCCCATATAGCCACGGCCAGGAATATACCTGCCATGCTCCTGTCTCTAGACATAAAAAAAGCTTTTGATAGCGTCTCCTGGCCCTACTTATTCCATACGCTGCGTCACTGGGGCTTTGGCACCTTCTTTCTAAAATGGGTATCCTCACTCTACCACAACCCCACTGCACGTGTAAAATATACAGGCTTCTGCTCCCAACCCTTCCCGATCCGGAGAGGCACCAGACCGGGGTGTCCGCTGTCCCCCCTCCTCTTTGCCCTTGCATTGGAGCCCCTAGCCCAGAAAATACGTCACTCACCTGACATCACCGGCATTGATCATGAAGGCACCTCACATAAGATATGCATGTTTGCAGATGATGCCTTACTCTTTATATCGAACCCCATAGTAACTCTACCAAACCTCACCAAGCTCTTGTCTGAGTTTGCCTCAGTCTCTGGCCTACATGTCAACCCTTCCAAATCATTAGCCTTAAATATCACCTTTCCCCCACCACTAGTTGAATCATTGCAAAGCACCTACCCCTACTCGTGGCATGAGGACCACCTCCCCTATTTGGGAATCAGATTGGGGCGCTCTTACCAATCTTTATATTCTGTGAACTATCTTGACATGCTATCAAAATTATCTACCATGCTAAAGACTTGGTCTCAATACCACTTATCATGGCTAGGTAAGATAGCAGCGGTCAGGATGACCCTATTACCCAAGATCTTATATCTGTTTAGAGTCCTGCCGGTAGCAGTCCCAGCCCCCGCCCTTAGGAGGCTACAAACACATATCTTCACGTTCATATGGGGAGATAGACGACCTAGAATCCCTAGACGCACGTTATACTTGCCGAAATCCAAGGGTGGATTAGCGGTCCCACATCTATCTAAATATTACCTTGCGGCGCAGGTAGGTCAGTTAGTAAAATATCAATCAGTGTTTGAAGCCCCGGCATGGGTGGCCTTGGAAAGCACCCCAGTGAAGCCTGCATCGGTGGCCAACCTATTATGGCTAGCCCCGAAGCAGAGGCCCTCCATCTCAAATCCAATAACTTCTCACTCCCTCAGACTTTGGGACTCCATTAAAACACAATATAGTCTTCTTTCGCCACATCTACCGCTCATGTCCATACTTGATAACTCTTCTTTCGTCCCCACTTTAAACAACTCGTCAAGCTTCAAGGCTTGGACCGAACTAAATCTTACTTACTTCTGGCAACTACAATCTGACTCAGGAGTGACACCCTTCCCGCACCTACAGGAACATAAACAAATCCCGAACACAGAAATATTCAGATACCTACAAATCAAAAACTATATCACTATATCCACACGAAATCAGAGGCCCCCGATTGTTGACCCCCTTTGAGAAAATCTGCCGCGACGACCCACATAGCCCTGGACTTATATCTCTTCTCTACGCCATACTAGTCTCCCCTACAGATAGGCCCCCCCTTCTTATGTGACACAATGGGACAAAGATCTTGAGACGACAATTGCTGACGAAATCTGGGAACAATCCTGGGATAACACTAGGAGTAGTTCAAGATGTGCAGGCATGCTGGAGATTAACTATAAGGTACTCATGCGCTGGTACCTGGTACCCGCTAGAGTGGCTATCTTTAACCCCGATTGCTCCCCTAACTTCTTTCGGGGCTGTCCCGACCGAGGCACGTTCATCCACATCTGGTGGACCTGCCCACAAGTCTCTGACCTCTGGGATCTAATCTTCAATACCCTCTCATCTCTGTTCTCGGTGCCACTACTCAGGGACCCCTATTTTGCACTACTCAACTGCAGGCCAGAGGGTCTCTCTCGCACTCAGTTCAAACTTTCCATGCATATCTGCACCTCAACCAAAAGGGAGATAGCGAAGAATTGGCTAACATCCTCACTAAGCCTAACCAGTGTTACAAATCATGTCAATTGGATTATGATGCTTGAAAAACGGACTGCACAAATTGAAGATAAAATGATCAAATTTGAAAATACCTGGTCCCTGTGGATAGACAAATTTTTGGCCCCGGGCACCCCCCGACGACTATGCTCTCTTTAAACTACTCTGCCACCCCATCCTTATACACGATCCCCTTGCGCCTGTGTACAGACCGACCCACTTTCTCTTCTTTTCTTCCTCTCTTCACCCCCCTTCCTCTCTAGCGCCTGACCCACCAACCACCCTCTGATCCTCTCTTCTAGTTGTGTGTCCCCTCCACCTTGAGTTGTCTTGTCTGTGTTCGGTAGTGCCGTTACCTGGGAATCTAACTGGCTGGCTACAAAGCTAGACCAAACCTAGCGACCCTCATTCTCTGGTATGTTATAGATTTTGGTACTCCTACGGCTATATGGAAGCGAGTCCTGAGCATCTCCTACTCTGCATTCCTCAGGGGGGACATACTGGCTGACTCTTCCATCTATCTGATATCTCACACGGTTAACATGCCATATGATTAAATGCAGTATATATATATATGGAATATGTATGTTCTCTTTTTTCTCATGGTCCACTGTGTACCCACATTAGATATCCTGTCGAAATGATAGATTTCGATCTATGACCACCCATTACCAGATCTATAACCCATATGTAACATCTGATAACACATGTTCTCTTGTCAATATTACGGTCTATGCACCGAATACTGTTATGTTATGTACTGTCGATTTGTCTTCTGTGATGAAACCAATAAAATTGTATATGATAAAAAAATACTACAAATCAAAACTGGGAAAAAAGTGTTTTTTTTAACGTTTTTTCCTCTTTGGAGGCGTTAGACACACATATGTGATATCAATATGTAGCCCTATCTGTCTTCTAAAAAACAAAATATAATATGTGTGGGTGCACTTTGTAAGAAAGTATATTACTGACGTGGAAGAATCACACAGCAAAAATGTCGACTTCCGGTTCCGGCGCCCGATGCTATAGTCGAACGGCTCGGAGCTCCGTCCCGTCATCCGAAACTGTCTGCACAACGGAACATTTCCCGCAGTCAGCTGTCCACCAGAAGCCTCTCGCCCGCTCCCCCACCATGGACCGTTACCTGGCACGCCAGCCAAAAGCCCATAAAGCTCTCATCACACCAGATCACACCAGACAGTGACGAGGAATCCAACATGGCCGCTGACGACATGCAGCATGAAGACTCCACAGGCCAGCCAGGGGGTGAGTCAGTCCCTGCAGAGCCTTCTAACACAGTGATAAACTATTCTTACAAAGTGCACTGATTTGCCTCTGAAGTTACTAAGCTGTTAAAATCTGATATTGCCGTTATCATAGCGGACACTCTGCAACTCCACCTGGGGAAACTTAATGCCAATATGGAAGCTCAAAATAAACATATACATGCCATGGAAAAACGTATAATAGCAATAATCTGCGCATAATTGGTGTTCCAGAATCAGTGAAACCGGTGGATTTGCGCACTTTTGGCTCTACGGAAGTTCCTAAAGCCCTGGGCCTATCCGCTCTTTGCAAGGTGGAGAGGGCGCATAGATTGGGTCCGCCCAGAGATGATAGCAAACCCAGGCCTGTGATAGTGCGTTACCTTGACTACTATGACAATCAAAATATATTCCAAACCTATCGCACTCAGCATAACCTTGTGGTGGACGGCCTTAAATTGCTACTCTTTGCGGATTACTCTATGGAAACTTCAAAGCTGAGGAAATCCTTCCATGAGGTGTGCCAAACACTGGTTAGACATCGCATTAAATTTGCCTTGCAGTACCCCGCGGTGCTTCGCTTCTCCACGGAGGATGGTAAGGCATGGTGTTTTACTTCAGCGGATCAAGCTCAGAGATTCCTTGAGTCCTGGATGAGTACCTCCCCCTCTTTCTCGTCCACGATCAAGAGTCCTCCTAGGAAAAAGAAGGCCTGAACTTATCCAACTTATCCTACTGGGGATAGGATCTCCTCAAGTACTTAAGGGGTGGGGCTCTGCTGGGGCCTTGATGTTTTGGGCATGGATGTTTCTCTATTGCCTTTTTGGCTATACACACCGTTTACTTTACTAGTTCCTACAGCTAAGAATGTTTATACTTCCTGCGGATGGCGGGACGGAGTGCACATTTGTTTTTGGACTTTTCTGTGCGCTGACACTACCTCGTGGGCACGGGAACTACACCCACGTGAGGTCAGCTTTATATCGTTTGCATCGGGAAAAAAGGTAGTCCTACAGAATGGACATTTTGTTTTTTTTTCCTTTTGTTCCTGTTTTTGTTCTTGTTTTTGTTTCTTCAGCTCTCTGAACCATCACTCTTGGATTGCTCCCGCCACTGTTCTACATATTATATCTCCAGGAAACAGGAGCCATGCTCCCTTCCTCATAGGATTGTCTACCACGTTTTTTTTTCTGTTTCATACTGTACCAGTCAAAACCAATATTTTAGGTCACTTTGGGTACGCTGGGACACCCAAGAGTGGCCACTCCTACTTTAGTTATTCACCACAATATACTTCCTACACATCACCATTGATGCCATGGGACCCGACTTGAAAATAGTAACCTTGAATGTTAGGGGCTGAGATCACCCACCAAAAGACGCCAGATTCTACCCCATCTCCGGGAAGCTGATATACCACGCATGCGACAGTCCTGGGTGGGCACAGCCATTGGTGCACCAGCCATGGGGAAGTCGGCAGGGGTCGTCACCCTCATCAACAAGTCCCTTTCACATTCGATTGTCACTCATCGTTTTGACCAGGAAACTGGCAGATGCTCGCTGCTGAACATTCAACTGGGGGCTCATTCGCTGCATCTTTGGAATGTCTACGGCCCCAATGTGGACAACAAGGCTTTCCTGGACACCCTTATGTCACATATTGCTTCTCTTCAACCCTCCTCCTACGTCCTGATAGGTGGGGACTTCAATGCGGTGCCATCTCCTCTAGAAGACCGAGCCTGGGAAATTAAACCACAACTGCCCTACCGCAACCTTCAAGATGCCCGACTGACAACATGGATCGAGGCCACTGGACTTACGGACGCATGGAGGTATTTCCATCCATTGGATAGAGATTTTACACACTTCTCACACGCTCACAGCTCTTTTTCACGTATAGACTTATTCTTCTCGTCTTCCTTAATGCCTAAACTGGATTCGGTAACTATTGGTGATTTGATTATTTCGGACCATGCTCCTGTGTTGCTTACTTTGACAGATTTTGGGCTGCCTAGTCACCCCATCGTTTGGAGGTTCCCCGCATACTTGGTGAAGGACGAATCTTTCCAGGCGGAGCCCCAAAGCTGGTGGCGTGACTATGCATCCGATAATGCTGCTCATGTCTCTGACCCTGCTCTGTTTTGGGAAGCCGCGAAGGCGGTCCTGCGAGGGAGGATACTGGCATATGCTGCGACTAAAATGAGGATGGGCAGGAGAAGGTATGCGGAAGCAGGCACGGGCGTTAGACAGTCTTACCTTGACTACAAAAATGACCCCTCCCCCGTTAACGGGTCATCCTGGTTGTCCGCCAAACAAGCATGCGACCATTGGCTGCACCAACATGACCTTATTCTTAGAGCCCCATCCGAGCTTAGCGCTCTAAGTTTGGCAACAAATCCGGTAAACTTCTGGCGAACCTAGCACGTGGTGGTCAGACAAAATCTCATATTTTACAATTGCTAGATGAAGCTGGGGTGCTCCATTCTGACCCTTCCTCCATCAGCAACATTTTCAGTAAATTTTATCAAAAATTGTATGGTAGCGAACAAGGTGACTTGCCCTCGGGAGCCTTGTTTCTTGAATCTCTTACGCTTCCCTCCCTATCCGCAGATGATCTCGCCATGCTTAATGGTGATATCACTCTGACTGAAATTGTAGAAGTTATTAAACACTCTCCTTGCTCCAAAGCCCCTGATGGCTATATCGCAGAATTTTACCGATTGTTGTCCGCCGATATAGCTCCTACACTGGAAGCTTTATATAGAGACATAGTGACACATCAAACTTACCCCCCCCCCACCTTTAACGAGGCGTATATTCGGTTGTTACCGAAGAAAGGTAAAGACCCTCTGCAGGCTGGCTCCTACCGACGCATCTCATTACTTAACCTGGATGCCAAAATGTTGTCTAAAATCCTAGCAAATAGATTGGCGGTTGTCCTGCCGAAGTTGATCTCTCCTGACCAAGTGGGCTTTGTAGCAGGCCGTTCGGCAGTGTCCAATGTGCGTAGAATCCTTATGGCCATGGAGAATTGCAGACTGCGGGGACCTTCTGCGCATCCTCAGGCTCTGTTGTCTCTGGATGCGGAGAAGGCCTTCGACAATGTATATTAGCGGTGGCTCTCCATGGTCATGCAACGTATGGGTTTTTCAGGCTCGTTTTTGGGCTTCATAAACACTATGTATACTTCCCCGCAGGCACGCATCCTAATCTCCGCTGCTCTCTCCCCTCCGTTCACATTACATAGGGGAACGAGACAGGGTTGTCCTTTATCCCCCCTGCTTTTAAATCTGGCACTGGAACCGCTTTCCCGCTCCCTCTCTTCATCCTCGACTTTCCATGGCTTCCAAATGGGACCGCATGATGTGAAAGTGGCACTTTGTGCGGATGATATCATCCTTATACTGTCTGACCCTTCCTCTCAGGTCCCTGATGTTCTAGCTCTTATTAATCTAATTATCATTTTGGCTCGTTCTCGGGCTTGAACATCAACTGTCACAAGAGCGAGCTTTTACTGTTGTCCCTATGTAAGAATCTTGACACTTCACAGTGGCCGCCTGACCTCAACATACAAATTCAGAGACGCTTTATAACTTACCTAGGTAACCAAATCTCAGCGCGAGCCACAGACTTATATCATTTAAATTATGTCCCCTTGTTTAAGAAAATTGTTCAGGAATTACACAATTGGCGCGACCTCCCTCTTTCCATACTAGGTAGGTGCCACTTGATTCGCATGATCAGCTTTGCAAGGCTGCTGTACCCTATGCAGACTATACCTCTTCTCATTAAGCACCAAGACATCCGCATGCTGTACAGAGCCTTTGCTAAGTTTATTTGGAGGGGAAAACGTGCCCCGTATTGCCTTAGGCAAACTACAGAGACCCACCCTACTACTGGGAGCGTATCTACCTGAGATAAGGCTATACAATCTGGCCAGTCTATTTAGACATGCCAGGGACTGGGTTTATGACACCACACACTTCACCGACACCCCCTTAGAACAACATATGGTGGCTCCCTGGTCCCTATCGGGGGACCTCCCACACCATGTCAAAAATAACATTCTCCTGAGGGACACCATAGTTACCTGGAGAGAAGTCCGAAAGATATATCGGATTCCGGGTGTGATTTCTCCTCTGATGCCCCTCATGTCTTCACCGGTCTTTTCTCCAGATAAGGATTCTACTGTTTTCTCAATATGGAGAACAAGGTGCATTTGTACTATACAAGATCTATTGACTCCTCAGGGTATCTGTATGTAATTTAAGGAATTACAATCCACCTACATCGGGTAACCAGAGGTCATGTTCTCCGGATGTATTTATTCCATGCACTCACTCCTTCCACCTCATTATCCACCCCTAGACATATGTCACGATGGGAGTACTTATGTCTTCTGGCGGCCAAAAAAGCCATATTGATCAACTGGCTGCTACCCACCCTCCCTAGCGACCCTGAAGGAACTCCTCCACAAATTGATGGCACTAGATAAGTTAGAGACCCAGTTTACCCATGCTCACACAAACATTTTTTTTACCACCTGGTCCTCGTTTCTTTCGACTGAACTACCTCCTGAACAGCTGAAAGAGTTGATGTTATTGTTCCAATATACAGAGTGGTATCTTAAGTCTAAGGTGGCAGGCTCCTTAGGAGCCTTAGATGTTCTTTAAGACCTTGCAGTGTAATTTACCCTTTACACACTTGGTGGCGTGCTCTCTCGGTAACCGATTCTAATGTATTCTACTGTGTACCATATCTGTGATATATATTCCACCCATAGTCAACCTTGGGGGGCTGGTACCGATCCTGGGAATCCAATTGTGATGGTTTCTGATTAGATGATATTCGTTGATATGTGTCTAATATGTTTTGTTTTTATCTTTAAACCATATACTGTTGTATAAATGTTTTGATATTTGTATGAAGGGTTTGAACCCGTGACTTTCTCTGCTATGGCAATAAAAATTATATTAAAAAAAAAAATAATCTCAAAAGTGTGTCAGTCATTTACGAACATAAACTAAAAACAAGCTCAGTCATGAAGGGGTTAAACTTACCTGTGTTTCCGCCGCGCACTATCCAAAGATCTGAAGATTCTCGGGCGGCCGCAAAGGATCTTGGGGCGGGAGCATGCGCAATAGAGATCTTTGGCCGGGAGAGACTAAGAGAGGTTCAAGGTAAGTCAATGCAGGCAGCCCAGCAGTGTGCACCGACACAGACTCAGTGGGACACAGAAGATGCAGCACTCAGCGCTGGATCGGAGACCGGCACCAGCGCTGGAGGGACCCCTGAAAACCACAGAAAATAAGATGATCGGATCAAGAAGCATCATTTAAGGTAAGTGCATGCATTTGATAAAGTTTGATCAGTATAAGCAGCCATTTTGGGAGTGCCACCAATGTAGTCCAGGGGGAGGATAACCATTTTCTACGCATTTCATGGAGATCCGCTTCTTCAGGAATTGGCTACTATCTTTGGTAATCTGGCAATGTCCAGTATTATCCACCATTCCACCATGGGCGCAGGCGGAGAGGAACCAGAGAAGAGCAAAGAACAGGGCACCCCCAAACCAAGAGCAGGAATCAGGAGAACAAAAAGCAATCAGAGAAAGCCAGATATTCCATTGGTTAGTAACACCTCAAACATTCTACTTAATATCAAATGGGCCAAACCTGATATTATCCATTTCAACTATCAATGCATATTCTATGACCTGTAATTTGGGCTTTTAACACTGCCAGATATATGTCCAATTCATTTTTCTCAGTCCTGAAATCCAACCATCTGATGATTGAAATGGATAATATCACGTTTGGTGCCATTTGATATTAAGAAGAATGTTTGAGGCGTTACTACCCAATGGAATATCTGGCTTTCTCTGATTGTCTCTTTTTGTTCTGATTCCTGCTCTTGGTTTGGGGGTGCCCTGTTCTTTGCTCTTCTCTGGTTCCTCTCCGCCTGCGCCCATGGTTGAATGGTGGAAAATACTGCACATTGCCACCTTTAAAGATTACCAAAGATAGTAGCCAATTCCTAAAGAAGCGGATCTCCGTAGAAAATTGTTATCCTCCCACTGGACTACAACACAATAAGGAAGCTGATATTCAGCGAACTGTAAAAAGTACTGTAATGTTAAAATTGTGGGAGGATGCGGCTAAATCCTTTGTTCTGTTTTAGACAATCTTTCTTCTCCTTGCAAAAAAATATTTATGTATTTTTAGACATGTTAACATAAAAATGTGTTACATTTTATAAAAACGTACACTTTGTGTAAGCCTTGGAGTACCTTAAAAGTCTGAACTCTTCTTTCTTTGATATAAATTATTGGGAGGTGGTATACCCCCTCTATGCACATCTCACTGTGTGATAACTAACAGTTTGAAATGTAGTTTGAAATGTGTTCTTTTAAACAACGGCAACAAATATGGCTCCATGCCAATCGGTCATTCCATCGGGATGAAAGAAGAGTACAAGGCCATCTCTCTAGTGTTGGAAAAGATAAATGACCATGACAATCAATCAATGGTTGATTTGTGTAGACTTGAAAATGGTTAATTTTATTCTTGGTCAACAAAGTGGCTAGACAAAGTATCCTTGATTTCTATGCCTTTGGGCCAGTAGATCCAAACATGAACATAAGGTAAGAAAAGATTGGCCTCCGAGGGAAGAGACGGTGGTTGGAGAAAACAATGTAATCAATGCACCTTTGGTAGCACGAGATAGAATCACCCTGTCATCATTACATATAAAGCTCGGCCTGATGAAACAATTTGTAACGGCTTTGAATAAAGAAAGTTTGTGCAACGAATAAATAGCGCATAAATTACCTGAACTTATCATGGAAAGCAGGAATTTTCAATGGTCCACAAATCAGACAGCTCAGAAATTACCCGCATTTCATAGAATCAAGGAATGAAATCGAATCTTGAGCCTGGTCTTCATTTGTTCTTGGTGTGAAAAACTTCCTTGGCATCAAGAAGTCAGACAACTACACTCAATTAGTATGGCGATGCTCTTTCATTTCAACAGGCTTGTCTGTAACATGAGTGTTAAAATCCATTATCTGCACAGTGACTTAGATCGCTTTCCAGAGAACCTTGGTGACAAGCGAAAAGCAATGTGAAAGATTTCACCAAGACATAAAAACAATGGAGGGTAGATACCAAGGAAGGTGGGATGCACACATGATGCCAGATTACTGTTGGAACCTTATGCGGGATTGTCCTGGCAGATCCCACTCTCGGAATCCTTACAAGAGGAGCTTCTTCTGTGTCAGAATGATCGGAAGTCTTACAAAAGGAACTTCTTCTGTGTCGATGATCGGAAGCCTCACAAACGGAGCTTCTTCTGTGTTGAATAATCGTAAGTTTTACAAAAGGAGCTGCTTCTGTGTCGAATGATCGGAAGTCTTACAAAAGGAGCTTTTTCTCTGTCGAATGATCAGAAGTCTTGCAAAAGGAACTTCTTCTGTGTCGAATGATTGGAAGTCTTACAAAAGGAGCTTCTTCTGTGTCGAATGATCGGAAGTCTTACAAAAGGAGCTTCTTCTGTGTCGAATGATCGGAAGTCTTACAAAAGGAACTTCTTCTGTGTCGAATGCAGAGCCGTAGCTAGCTCCTTTTGCGCCGAGGCAAGAACAGAAACTTGTGCACCCCAACAGATGTGTTATGTCACCTTATGCCACGCACGGCGTCATGTGACGTCATGCGACCCACCTCCAGGATGGCGGCACCAAATAGCATAAAAATTTGTTTCGTTTGACAAAACTAATGAAAACATATTTCGTTTCTGTTCATTTAGTCTTTGCACATGTCTAATAGTGTGGTGGGGGGGGGCGGGTTCTGCGGTCTTCGAGGAAATGTCAGGGGTCTAAACAGACCTCTGACATTTCCCTTTTGAAATTGAAAAAGAGATTGAGGACACAGAGTACTCTGGTCATGCAGCGGGGAATGCGAGGAGAAGCTGTGTTGCATGTCTGGCGCCCCTGTTGCCAATGGTGCCCTGTGCTCACAATGGCAACAGGGGCGAGGTGGCGCAGCCAGGCTGGTCCTGGCTACACCCCCTCTCAGCTGCGCCTGAGGCGAGTGCCCCACTCACCCCATGGTAGCTATAGCTCTGGTCGAATGATTGGAAGTCTTACATAAGGAGCTTTTTCTTGGTCGAATGATCGGACGTCTTACAAAAGGAGCTTCTTCTGTGTCCAATGATCAGAAGTCTTACAAAAGGAGCTTCTTCTGTGTCCAATGATTGGAATGTTTGTATCATAAACCTGTGCTTTTGGTTTGAGAGAAGTAGATTTAGTGTATTACCCTTTTATTTTATTTTTTAATGTGTTTCTTCCTTGCTGCAAAGTGATTAAATAAAACCCTACATTAAAATATCCTGATTTTTGACCAGAGAGAAGAGTGGTATATGGCATTTCTGCTGTCTCTCAAAAACTACAGCTGTTAGGGAAACATTGGTGCCATTTTTGGAATCAGCAGGTCAAATACACCCAGGAACAGGTCTAACATTCGAGGCACCAAAATGTGTGTTGGCCAGTGTTATGCGACTAAAAAAAATGCCCCATACTTCTGAAATAGTTTTACTTTTAACATGGATGATTACAAGTTCTGGAGATCTTGGATCACAAACTAACCACACGGTGGCAGTAGAGTTCCTCCAAGAAACTGAAAGTTGTAATATGTAATGTCACTGTTTAGATTATTTTTTATTGAGAATATATTTCACAAAACATTATTATTTTACTGTATATTATTATTAAAAATGTAATGTGATTATGTTAATTAGAAAAAGATGGTATACACTTATGTGATAAACAAGATGCACTGATATAGCGGATATATATAGGTGCCTGCAGACCTTAAGTTGCAAAAAATAGTTCTGAAGGTTGAAGCTTTGTCTTTTGTCTGTTTCTGGCTTTCCATGCCAACTCACAGTAACATAAAATCTCTTTTTTTGCTACATATTAGATTAAAATCTTCTCATAAACGGAACATTTATCGTTTTTTAGTTATATGTAAGGGCATGCACCATGTCAGTCCACTCAAAACTATTATTTAACGCTTTGGTAGATGCAGGAGGATCAAACACTCACAATTCTATATACAGTGATCAGTGATAACATTATGACCACCCACCTAATATTGAGTAGGTCCCCCTTTTGGTGCCAAAACAGCCCTGATCAATCGAGGCATGGACGCCACTAGACCTCTGAAGGTATGCTGTGGTATCCGGCACCAAGTCATAATTAGTAGATACTTTACCACCTGTAAGTTGTGAGGTGGGGCTTCCATGGATCGGACCTGTTTATGCAGCACATCCCTCAGATGCTTGATTGGATTGAGATCTAGAGACTTTGGAGGCCAAGTCATCACCTCAAACTCATTGGGAGGAATTTATCAAAACTGGAACAGACAGAATCTGGAGCAGTTGCCCAAAGTAACCGATCAGCATCCCTCTTCAGTTTGATCAGGTAAGATCTGAAAGTGAGACAGAGAAGCTGATTGGTTGCAGTGCAAATCTGCTCCAGTTTTGGTAATATACCCCCATTGTGTTCCTCAAACCATTCTTGAACCATTTTTGCAGTGTGGTAGGGTGCGTTATTTTGCTGAAAGAGGACACTGCCATCAGGGAATGCCGTTTTCCATGAAGGGGTGTACTTGGTCAGCAACAATGTTTAGATAGGTGGTACGTGTCCAAGTATCATCTACATGAATGGGAGGACCCAAGGTTTCCCAGCAGAACATTGCCCAAAGCATCACACTGTCTCCCCCGGCTTGCCTTTTTCCCATAGTGCATCCTGGTGCTATCTCTTCCCCAGGTAAGCAATACACATGCACCCAGCCATCCACATGATGTAAAAGAAATGTGCATCAATGAGCTTTTGCTGCCCATGACCCTGTCATCAGTTCACCGTTTTTTCTTCCTTGGACCACTTTTTGGTAGGTCCTAACCACCGCAGAATGGGAACATCCCACAAGACAAGTTTTGGAGTGGCACTGACCCACTCGTCTAGCCACCTCATTTGGCTCTGGTCAAAGTCGCTCAAATCCTTACACTTGGCCATTTTTTCTGCTTCCAACACATCAACTTCATGATGTGGCTGTCAGTTTTTAAATGTCTCATGGGATTTGCAGTTGCAGCACAGCAGAGTTTGCCTACCCACTGCTCTAGGTGCTCCTCTTTCCTTCTACCTAATAACATACAAACTGATGAGTTGCCTTCCACCTATATTGTTCCTACTTGTTGTGCCCATGTGTAGGACTGTTACAGCTTTGGTGGCTGAAACTGAAATGACTTGTTCAATGTTTTCTGTAAACTGCTTTGGGAAAATTGTTATTGCTATATAAATGGGGCATATAAATAATACACGCCTTTCAATTGCCCTTATAATATTCTAACTTGTTTCTGTCTGCATCAGAGTTAGGCTGCCTTGCTTAGCACATATTCCTTTTTTGTATGAGATTTGTCCTAAGTGCTCTTTCCAAAAGCCTGAGAGTTAGCAAGTTAGGCCTGCAACCAATTACTGTAGTTCCCATCGATTGATCAATATGATTGGCATGTGTTACACACACACAATGGCCTTTCTCTGCCCCTTTGTTCTCATTCTTGTCACATGAAATTGAACAACTGCTCCGACAAAAAGCTGTTTTTGTATTGTGAATTGTACAGAGATATTTTAAAATGTTGGTTCACTGTTCTACATCCCCTCCTTTTCATTATTCCTTTTGTTCTGTCCTCCTGGCCCCATTCACTGCTGTTGCCATGCTCAATCAGTACACACAAATTTCACAAAAGCTTGTTAAGAAGGGAGTTAGGTGATGGGGACAGCACAAGGTTGCACCTACCTCCCTGATTAACAAGCTGCCACACAAATTGGGTTTTTTACCACACAGACAGGTTCCAAGCTCCCCAGTCTACTCAGGCACAGAAACTGGTGCCAGGTTGGAGCAACTCTCTAAGCAGGCTGGGAGTTCTTATTGAAGTCCTAATGAACCAGCTTGCTTCAGCTGGGCTTATTACCGCTACCACTCCTGCACTCGCTCTAGTAGAAGAAATCAGTATACAGCCTGAAACTGGGACACAGAAATTTGCCATCCTGGATACACGGAGACAACTTTACCTGCCTGCTGTCACTATATATATAATATATATATATTTTTGTACCTTTTTCTGCTCAGTTTATAGCAGCAGCCTTAGGTAGTCTTGCTAGATTTAATTTACACTATATTGCCAAAAGTATTGGGACACCCCTCCAAATCATTGGATTCAGGTGTTACGTGAAATGTGCTTGCTACTAAATATTCCACGATCACCTGTTAGTGGTATTATTCCAAAGAGGAAGCAACTGGGAACAGCAACTCAGTCACGAAGTTGTAGGCCATGTAAAATGACAGAGCAGGGTCAGCGCATGCTGAAGCGCACAGTGTGCAGAAGTCGCCAACTGTCTGGCACAACAACAGTGTGTAGAGAGCTTCACGGAATGGGTTACCATGGCCGAGCAGCTGCATCCAAGCCTTACATCACCAAGTGCAATGCAAAGCGTGGGATGCCGTGGTGTAAAGCACACCGCCACTGGACTCTAGAGAAGTGGAGACGTGTTCTCTGGAGTGACCAATCACGCTTCTCTGTCTGGCAATCTGATGGACGTGTCTGGGTTTGGCGAGGTGAACGGTGCTTGCCTGACTGCATTGTGCCAAGTGTAAAGTTTGGTGGAGGGGGGATTATGGTGTGGGGTTGTTTTTTAGGGGTTGGGCTTGGCCCCTTAGTTCCAGTGAAGGGAACTTTTAAGGCATCAGTATACCAAGACATTTTGGACAATTTCATGCTCCCAACTTTGTGGGAACAGTTTGGAGATGGGCCCTTCCTGTTCCAACATGACTGAGCACCAGTGCACAAAGCAGGGTCCATAAAGATATGGATGAGCGAGTTTGAGGTGGAGGAACTTGACCGGCCTAACAAAGAGGAAGCAACTGGGAACAACAGCAACTCAGCCACGAAGTGGTGGGCCACGTAAAATGGCAGAGCGGTGTCAGCGCAAGCTGAAGTGCACAGTGCGCAGAAGTCGCCAACTGTCTGCAGAGTCAACAGCCGGATGCAGTGGTGTAAAGCACGCCGCCACTGGACTCTAGAGAAGTGGAGACGTTTTCTCTGAGGTGACGAATCACGCTTCTCTGTCTGGCAATCTGACAGACGTGTCTTTGTCTGTCGGTTGCCAGGAGAACGGTACTTGCCTGACTGCATTGTGCCAGGTGTAAAGTTTGGTGGAGGGGGAATTATGGTGTGGTCAGCATACCAAGACATTTTGGACAATTTCCTGCTTCCAACTTTGTGGGAACAGTTTGGGGATGGCCCCTTCCTGTTCCAACATGACTGCTCACCAGTGCACATAGCAAGGTCCATAAAGACATGGATGAGCGAGTTTGGGGGTGGAGGAACTTGACTGGCCTGCACAGAGTCCTGACCTTAACCCTATAGAACACCTTTGAGATGAATTAAGAGTGGAGACTGCGAGCCTGGCCTTCTCGTCCAACATCCGTACCTGACCTCATAAATGGGCAAACTTTCCAATAGACACACTCCTAAACCTTGTGGGCGCCTTCCCAGAAGAGTTGAAGCTGTTATAGCGGCAAAGAGTGGGCCAACTCAATATTGAACCCTACGCACTAAGACTGGGATGTCATTAGAGTTCATGTGCGTGTAAAGGCAGGCGTCCTAATACTTTTGGCAATTTAGTGTATATCGTCGATTATGGGTGTAGGTTCGTCATGTAGATGTAACAGATGTATAGAGCATAGCTGCACCACAGCATAGACCCTGGGTAGGCAAACTTCGGGACTTCGGCTGTGCTTATCTCCAAATCTCATTCTGCCTCCACATGTGGCAGTCAATGCCTTGTGGGATTTGTAGTTCAATAACAGCTGTAACTCCAAGGTTGCCTACCCCTGCCATAGAGTTTCCTGGTACATAGCGCCGTTGTATGGTGCAAATTTATAGACATACTATAATGCTAGGCAGCTAATGCCATGATATGATTGGCATGCTGCTTTGGTGTATTGCTGTGTGCCTGGTATAAAAACCTTAACATGCTTGAGTTTTAAACCTGACAATATAATGTGAGCTTGTGCATTAGCAGAGGTTATCTGCAAAATGATCAGTACATCTAAATACACTGCCCGGCCAAAAAAACATCAACACCTGACTGTGTTATGACCTAAGGTTGCTTCATTTGGTTAGGTCTAGATTCAGGAACGTTATGTTCCCAAAAAATGAGGTCAGCTGCCTCATAATACATGCAATCAAAAAAGTGTTAACAATGAATCTTCTTGTAAATAATAATCCTCTGGAAAGTCCAATCATATATTCCGTGTTCAATTATACACAAATGTGGAATCACACGTATATCGTGCTCAGGATTTGTCCCAAGTGCACCACACTCTTTATCCTTCACTGTGAAAGTTCTTTGTACAAAGTCCATACGTCAACTCCAATTATCACCCAGGTGCTCCCCCTCTCAGTGGGCCGCTCACCTTATAAATAGACCTGAACAGGTCTAGAATCGTTTAAATGGGTCTCCAATCGATCTTATTCAAAGGCCATCTCTCCACAATCGTTGCACAGAAAATGACGTCAGCATGTCATCACGGCCATATCCAATAAAATATAAAAAAACAGCCCATAGCGTAAAACCGCAAAATAAAAAAAACCTTTATTTAAAAAACTACTCCACATGGGGAAAAAAAAGTAAAAGCATGGTGGGATATAGTCACTATAAATAAATACATAACAGAGGGTCTAGTACCGAGGAGGCTTAGGTGGGATATTCCCTTCAGTGATGTCCTAGATGAAAAGAAAACAAAGAAAAAAACATAAAATCAATAATGAGATTGAGGAGCTGAAGTAGAAAGTTCTGCCCTATAAAGATACAAAAGATTATGAGACCTTATCCAATGAGGTGAAATTGCAGTTGGATAAACTAGATCAAGAAATACAAAACATCAAAATAAAAAAATATCAGAGATTCCACAGATTACAAAATGGGCCAAATGTTCAAATGGCAAGTCAAATTGGGAGAAATAGAAAATCCCATTTCTACACAATCGTCAGCAGAAAGACAAACGCATGAAGATCCACAACAAATATCCCCACCCCCAGGTAGAGAGACAGAGGGATGATCGAAGAGAAGTTAATCAAGCCAGGATCCAGCATAATAAGAGAATGGAGATGTTTAGAGAAGAAGGAAGAGCACAACATCGTTCATATGAAGAAGAAGGCAATTTAGGTCTTTTGAGAGACCACAATGGAAGCAGCAACCATATAGGGGAGCAGGCAAATTTAGGAGATTTTTTACAGGCCCTAGGGGTCGGAGTGAAAAAATATTGCCCCGGACTAGCCATAAGGCCTGTCTCGGAGGCGAAGTGCAGAAAATGCAATGTGGTGTGTGTCCTAGTGCTGCAGCGAGTCATGTGGGGTCCCACACCAAAGTGACTTTCCGAGCACCCCTGGGACGCCACCCCCAGGGGGCACAACACCACGGGCTTTGCCGCCTCCGTACCCTCCGGCCAGACCAAGTGTTTCTCCGTTCATACCAGGAGGTAGTGCCATCGGGGGTCCTCCCGCTGTCTGGGGCCTACCCGTAAACCTCAGAGCCTGACGCAACCAGCAGCGGACCGAACCATCCTCTGACACCCACCAATTACGCCAGAGGGTACTCGAATGCTCTCCCATAGGGCAGCAGCATCCTTTCCCCTCCAACAACTGATAAGAACAGATACTACACTTGATCTTAGCCAAAAGGCGCAAATTTAGGAGATACCACAATCAACCCCAGGATATTCCTACATATAACTATTACAACCCTCTGAGGAGAATGGAGGATAATAAGAGAAGAGATACACCACCTCCTTGTTTAGGGAGAGGACGGTATCCCCATCAAGACAGAAGGAAAATGGGACCCAATGGGAAAACAAGATGGGAACAAGAAGGCAGAGAGGCTGTAGATCCGGAAAACGGTGTAAAAAGAAAACGCTGGTACTAGGTGAAGGAGTATTTAATTTAAGTTTGGTGAATTTGACACAAGAAGAGATGGTAGTACTGGACCAGGGACTAAAATATGCACCACCCAAACAACTGAACAAATTTGAGTCCTTCATCTCAGTACATAAATTCATTAGAAGATTACATAAAAAAAAATACTTCATGTCAACCGCAGTGAATAGAGTAAACAACGGTGATTCAAAGTTTATCCATACACACTTGGCTAACAAATCCGTTTTTAATCCCCTCATTAACAATAACAAATATGTCGAAGTTTTCAAGAAATTGGTAACCCAGGATATAGAGAAAATACAAGTTAAAAAGGGTAGGGTACCCCCCCACATTAAATGCGGTATCAGCAGACTGGAAGAAAGAAAAGAGGTGGTGATCTGACCTGCGGACAAGGGAGGAGCCATACTGATTCTTAATAAAGAAGATTATAACAAAGAGATGACACGTCTATTAGCGGATAGGGAGACTATATAAAGATCCCACTACCATGTATAAGAAAGAACTAAGCAAATTAATAAAGAAAGGAAAACTTTGTGGAATATTGAACAAAAAGGAGGCAAAGTACTTGGTACCCTTGGAATGTAAATTACCTATTATATATTACCTACCAAAAATTCATAAAGATCCAATTCACCCCCCAGGGAGACCTATTGTTAACAGTATGGGGTCAATAGGGAATAGGTTAGGAGATCAGCAGATAACTATTTTCATCTCCATGTATAGGTTACCCTTTAGACATTGGTATACATATAAAACAGATATTATACATATATAAAAAACATATATAGGGATTCTCATACCACATATCTATTTAGATTTTATATTTTAGAAAATTATATTTTAGATTTATCTATAGCCCCGAAGTGAGATCTTTTAAAATTAGATTAAGTATATGGGATATGTTCCGCAAAGGTTATAAATTGAATTAATAATATACCCGAATGGAAAATAGCCATTTCTATAGGAATAAACTAATAGAAGATCGGAGAGCTTTAAGAACTTTGGGTGCATTTTTTTTTTAATATTATAAGTGCATACTTCTACTTATTTTCGAAAGAAAACAACACGTTTGCGCTCAAGTCCAACTACGCTATTACTCACTAAGAGCTCTTTTGATCAGCTTCTATTTGGTGAGTACCCACCCGAGAGGGGCAGTTCGGACCACCTTAAATACACTGATACCTTTTGTCTATACACGGGGTTCACCGTTCACCGAATTTTTTTCCCCCCCAATGTAAATGTTAACACTTACCTTAAATGATGTCTCTTTTTCCGATCTTCCTCTTCTTTCCCCATGTTTTCATCTGTCCCTCCAGCGGTGTGACGTCACTCCGATCCAGCGCTGACTGCTCTGTCTCTCCGATCCAGCGGTGTCTGCAGGCGGGTGCACGCGTCCATAGACTTACCTTGCGTCTCTGCTCGTCTCCCGGCCGAGAATCGGAACTGCGCATGCGCCCGCCCCAAGATCCTTTGCGGCCGTACAAGGCAGTTGTTGATTCTCGGCGCGGGAACGAGCGGCGATAACGAGGTAAGTTTAAAAGGATTTAAGCGGGTTTTTTTTGTTTTTTTTACACTTCTTGCCTATATCTACTGCATTCTAGCAGTAGATATAAGCAAAAAAAAACCGGAGGGTTTAGAACCACTTTAAGAGATACAAAGCATTTGTTACAAGTGATAGAAGGATTGGAATGGAAGGAAGATTGTTTTCTAATCACTGCTGATGTAAGCTCGCTCTATACCATAATTGATCATCTAGAGGCGCTCTCAGCGGTAAAATGGTTGCTACAGGGAGATCGAAACCTTGAAGAATTACAGAAAGAATATGTTCTAGAAGCTCTTGAATTTGGTCTTAGTACAAACTATTTCTGGTATGATACCAAATTTTACAAGCAAAAGGCGGGAGTTGCTATGGGGGCAAAATTTGCCAACACCTTTATGTACAAATGGGAGACAGCGGCAATACTGGAACAGAAACCTGAACAATTACATCTATATAGGAGATTCATTAATGATATCTTCATGATATGGAGAGTGAAGAAATGCAGATTTACTAAATTTTCTGGCAGGATTGAACAAAAACAGTAAGAATATAGTTTTAAATTACTCGGCCCGCCAAACCAAGATACACTTCCTTGATGTAGAGATATTTGTGGAAGAAAACAGATTATGCACAAGAACGTATTTTAAGGAGACTGACCGAAATGGTTATATACCCCAGTTGTCATCATCCAGCCTGGTTGAGAAGCATACCAAGGGGTCAATTTTTATGATTAAAAAGGAATTGTACCAAAGAAATTGATTATAAACAACAATCTAACTTATTAAAAGAGAGATTCACACAAAAGAGATATGCAAACGGGTTTTTGGATCAACAGATAGAAAAAATAGCAGATATGAAGAGAGAAGAAATGATTGTGAGCAACAAACAAGAAGAAATGACTGCCAACAAGATTTATGATCTGCCCTTGATACTTGATTTCAACATTCAATATCGCCACATTGAGGAAATCATTAAAAAAACACTGGGATATCCTACATTTAGATAAGCAACTGAAAAAAATATTGCCAACAAAACCAAAAATTGTTTACAGGAGAGCTAATCCCTTGAGACAGAGAATAGCGAAAAATGTGGTGGATCAACCTATGAAAAAGAAAAATATGACATTCGTTAACATGACGGGATATTATGCATGTCGCAGGTGTAACGCATGCAGGTATGCATGTAACAACTTAAAAAAGAGGAAACGTTTTTCTTTCTCGCCTCATGAGGAGGAAATTAATATAGATCAATTAATTTCATGTGACACTATAGGGGTTGTATACGCATTGCAGTGCACATGCGGTTTCCTATATGTGGGTAGAACGAGTAGGAAAATGGGAGTGAGAATTAATGAACACATTTACAATATTTGTCGTGGTGTCAAAGATCATCTAGTTTCTAAACATTTTCTAACACATCAAAACAAAGACCCCACACATTTACAATTTTGGGGAATTGAAAAGGTCTCTAAACACTGGAGGGGAGGGAATTGGAAAAGAGAGTTGAGAAACCTGGTGGATTTATAAAGGAGGCACCTTAGTGCCGAAGGGGTTAAATGTAGATGTTGACCTTAACTGCTTTATCAGTGATGTATAAGGTTTGGGGTTTTATATGTGGTATGCACGTGTTTAATATCCATTTATGCCATCTTCCCATATATTGGAGGGTATAAGATCCATATTATTAGAGAGATGTGTGGATATATATCTGCTTTCATATTGATTAGTACACCAATTCGGTGTGGATTCTGGAATTTTATTTACAGCACATCATTCACATGTTAGTAGTAGAACTATATTATTGTATCCGCAGTGGATTCATTTATTTGATGTTGTGAACGGCAGTCCCACGACATTACCAGGTAGACTATACATTGATCAACATTAAGCTGGGTCTGCACTGAGGGGTGGAGCAGAGGTGTTTCATCCTGTTTTTGCACCTGATGAGAGGAAGCATCCCCGGTTGCCGTGGAGACTGTCGGCTTTATAATCCTCTGAGTGTGCCTGCGACTCCAAGCCCCCGATGAAGTAAATTGTGTTGTAACGCGTAGTGTGGAGTCTCGCAGACGTGGATTGGAGATTGCATGGTCGCCAGCACAGCTCCTGTTTGATCTGTCTTTGCACCCAGAGAACGCGGTGACACGGAGAGAGAGTTGTCAGGCATACATTTTACTTGAAGTTTTATGTCTACTTTCCTCATGTGAGTAGTTTTTTAAATAAAGGAGGTTTTTTAATTTTGCGGTTTTACGCTATGGGCTGTTTTTTAATATTTTATTGGATATGGTCGTGATGACATGCTGATGTCATTTTCTGTGCAACGATTGTGGAGAGATGGACTTTGAATAAGATCGATTGGAGACCCATAAAGCGATTCTAGACCTGTTCAGGTCTATTTATAAGGTGAGCGGCACACTGAGAGGGGGAGCACCTGGGTGATAATTGGAGTTGACGTATGGACTTTGTACAAAGATATTTCACAGTGGAAGGATAAAGAGTGTGGTGCACTTGGGACAAATCCTGAGCACTATATACGTGTGATTCCACATTTGTGTATAATTGAACACGGAATATATGATTGAACTTTCCAGAGGATTATTATTTACAAGAAGATTCATTGTTAACACTTTTTTGATTGCATGTATTATTTAAGCACATATTTATTATAGAGATGCGTTTATGTATTGTTCTAGATGAAGCGCAGCACATTCATTATAATTTGATATATTCAGAGGGTAACACTTCTTATAGTGCTTGCAGCTACACAGGGTTTGGCGCGAGGTGCTATTTATCACTTATATTCAGGTAGCAGCTGACCTAATTTTTGTGGACAGGACGTTGCTGAACCTAGACCTGGCCAACTGAAGCAACCCCAGATCATAACACTGCCCTAACTCCACGTGGTGACTTTTTTATTTTTTGACCAGGCAGTGTATATTGGCAGGTAAAATGATATGCTAATCTTATTTTTTTCTTGTTAAGATTGTTCCTCCTCCACTTCCTATTGGCCCTTCAATGTAATAGGTAGCCTCACCAACCAACAGGGAAGCTCAGGGTGTTGTATGTGTGCGGGTAGAGGCAAAGACTGCCATGCAACTGTAGCTGCCTATATGTTTGGATGAGCTGATTTGCATTGAGTTAGCTATTTTTTAGCAACAGGTTTGCTTTCTGGGAGTAGGGAGAGATGTCCTGGACTGAAGTCCCTTGGGTGCAGTCACTTTTGCAGCCATTGCACCTTGCAAAGCCAGGAATCTTACTGGATATTGTGAAACTCTGTGATGCTCTATGTATTTAAACCTTAAATTTGTGGCTCCAAAATACAATGTTTCAGGAAAGGGTAACAGGAACATTAGCTAGAATCCAAGGGCAAAGCTCATATGAAAGCCATATCTTTAGTCCAATTTATCTTCGCGCTTCGCTGACTCTCTTAATAAATGATAATGGGTTATGCCTCTGATATTTTATGCCGGCAGACCGCTTGACGTACAAATTACATATAACATACAAATAGAATTAACGTTACACCATTGCAAGGAGGAAATAGATTCATGACTCAGCCCTTCATCATTACCATGCTATCCGTAATAAACAAGCACCAGCAGAAATTACCGTTTCCATAAAATAATGTTACTGTTATGATCCAAATGATTTTTCATTCTCTTCACTTGGCCATGATGAATTTTAGTGGAGCCTGCTCTCCATTCCTGTGATTGAAACATTGAAATTGCTGCACATTTTCCATTTTAAATGGTCCATCATTACAAATTGGTCGCTCATTGGAATGGCATTGCTCGCGGCAGTGGGGTTTAAGTAACATTCATTGCAGTTACTGCTGTTACTGCTTCAATTCCATGTTTCATTTTTGATGTTAGAAACACCATTTTGTTTTTCAGGACCAAGGTGCATCTGTAGTGGTGCAGCGGTATAAGAATAATGTCACTCTGTTTTCCTTTTTCAGTTATTTGTTTTTTTAAATGGTAACAAATAATACTGGTTACGTTTTAGTCTACAGTTGTATATCATAGCTAATGGCCTCACGGCTTTCCCACTTTAAGGACCTACTCTTGGGATGGGATAATGTGGTCTGGAACTTTGGGGCAAGATGGGTGCATTTAGGTGTAGAAGCTTCCAAAGTAGGATATAGTAATTATTGTATTACAGGGGTAAGGTTATTATTAGGGATGAGTTCAGTGGCGTAACTAGTGACCTCAGGGCCCCGGTGCAAGAATCCATGAAGCCCCCCCCCCCAAGAGGGAAAAAATTAGGTACATTGTTTTAAAAAAAAATGTAGAGAAAAAAAAATTATGTTAGGGGTTACCGGGATATTAAATATCCTAATAATCGGCGGTTACTAGGGGCTCCGCAGAGGCGGCTCTAGAGTTTGTGAGGCAAAACTCACATGTGAGGCCCCACTTACACCCATAATGACATTTTTTTAATTGAACCGCAATAAGTGATGGTAAGGTGACCCGGGAGGTGCCACCTTTTCTTATAGCAAAACCCAGGAGGGGTTTTGCTTTAAGAAAGACAGCCAGGAGGGAGAGCGAGCAAAGAGACAGCAAGGAGGGAGAGCACACAAAGAGACAGCCAGGAGAGAGAGAGAGCGAGCAAAGAGAGACAGCCAGGAGAGAGAGCGAGCAAAGAGAGACAGCCAGGAGAGAGGGCGAGCAAAGAGAGACAGCCAGGAGAGAGGGCGAGCAAAGAGAGACAGCCAGGAGAGAGGGCGAGCAAAGAGAGACAGCCAGGAGAGAGGGCGAGCAAAGAGAGACAGCCAGGAGGGAGGGCGAGCAAAGAGAGACAGCCAGGAGAGAGGGCGAGCAAAGAGAGACAGCCAGGAGAGAGGGCGAGCAAAGAGAGACAGCCAGGAGAGAGGGCGAGCAAAGAGAGACAGCCAGGAGAGAGGGCGAGCAAAGAGAGACAGCCAGGAGAGAGGGCGAGCAAAGAGAGACAGCCAGGAGAGAGGGCGAGCAAAGAGAGACAGCCAGGAGAGAGGGCGAGCAAAGAGAGACAGCCAGGAGAGAGGGCGAGCAAAGAGAGACAGCCAGGAGAGAGGGCGAGCAAAGAGAGACAGCCAGGAGATAGGGTGAGCAAAGAGAGACAGCCAGGAGAAAGGGCGAGCAAAGAGAGACAGCCAGGAGAGAGGGCGAGCAAAGAGAGACAGCCAGGAGGGAGAGCGAGCAAAGAAAGACAGCCAGGAGAGAGCGCGAGCAAAGAGAGACAGCCAGGAGAGAGCGAGAGACAGCCAGGAGAGAGAGGAGACAGCCAGGAGAGAGAGAGAAGGGCATAGTAACGCACCCACCTGAGGCCCCACAGAACCCATAGATCCTGCCCAGCCCACAGAGACTGTCTATGGTAAGCTCTGCAGGGTCTCAGGTGGGCTGGTCGGGGGTGCCCTTTCCTTGCAGTTCCTTACCTGCCGCAGCGGGCTTACAGCCCAGGCGTCCTCCACCTCCTCCCCTGTCAGTCCCCAGCCCGGCGGTAGTTCCATCGTCCCGTTGTCTGCAGGGCAATGTGGAGTGCAGCCTCGGCGCGGGAGCAGCCTCTGCTCTGTGTGTCGGCTCTCTCTCTCCCCTCCTGCTCTCGCTGCTGGGTTGGAGACGGAGCCGTGTCTCAATGAAGTGCCGGCCGGGCGGAGCGATCTGAACCCGCAGTCAGATGCGCATTTCCCCGTACCACCCGCCCTCGGCGCGCCATCCCTGCTGACCTCTCTTGTACATTAGGTAAGTTACGCGGCTGCAGCCGCCTAACTTGCCTAATTAAAGAGCTGTCTCTGGGGCCCGTCCTCCTGTCCTGGGCCTCCTCTTAGTGGCATAACTCCAGGGCCCGGTCGCAGCTGCGACCTTTGCGACCCTGTAGTTCCGCCACTGGATTATTTAATCAATCTCAATACAAATGAGTAAACTAAATATCAAATTGTAGTCCATCACGGGAGTGAGCTTGGAGCGGTGACTACTTTACAACACACACAGGGACCATGCTGTTGTCAGGACCAGCTGTGGACGCACCCTGTCAGAGCCAATAGCGACGAGTTGTTTCACCGTTAGGCAGCTGCCGTTCCCATAAGACAAGCAGGCCTACCAGTACTTGGATGTCCCCAGGACTTAAACTATCTGCTCTGATCAGTTGATGCCACAGGCTGGCCCCAAGGAACAAGGAGAAGTACTGACTGATGTCAAAGTACAAGACAAACAGAAAGCAAGACACAGGGCAGGAACAGGTAACAAATGCAAGACAGGAACTAATACAAGATGGATACAGGAAACAAGACAGGTATAGAATTAAAGAGCCAAGGTAAGACTAGGTTACAAGATCAAGGCAGGACTGGGTTTAAGAATCAGGATACACACAGAGCAAGGCAAGACACGACTGGAACTATCACAAGCCCAGAGCTCTGGGCTTGTAATGCTTAAATAGAGCACAACTAACCAATGCCCAGGCTGTAAGGGGTGTGTAGCCAGGCTGATTAACCTGCAGCTGACTGGACTATGGTAGGTGCAATTACAAAAGGCAACCACTAGATGGAGCTGAGTGGCTGCAACGGGGATAGGAGCGTTTGACATGCTCCTAACAGCTGTGAACATTGAAGGTGAATTTCTCCACAATGCCTATATCTACAGAAGTGAATGATGGATTGTTTCAAAGTACTCTCACTGCCCGTTCAGCATATGTAAATACTTTAGTGTGCATAGCCTGGGCACAGGTTCACTAATATAAATATATTGCTAATATGTGAAAATAATAGTTGTACATATTATGATAAAGTATAATTTGCTGTGCCAAGGTGTCAGGTTTTGGCAGTCAAAGCTGCTACTTTAACTCTATTTAGATGTAAAATAAAATATACCAGCATTATTCAGTACATCCTTTGCATATCTGGGTCTCAGCTGTCTCCTATGTTACCTAAATGACAGATTTATTCTAATCCAATTAAGTAATCAGCAGAATGGTCTTACCGTTCGAAAACGACAACAAAGAGAGATTGTACTTCTTGGGGAACAAGATGGCAGAACTGTAGGTAGAGCACAGTAGGCATCATATGCCACATATGTATAGAGTTGAATGTATAGCTGTAAATATAAATGTAAGTGATAGTGTTAATAAAATAGACCTGGAGATAATTTTGTTCCATTCATTTAATTATTTTCCTACCTTGGATTATTATTTCCTATTAAGAAGACTCTTGAACTTCCGGTTCCGGCGCCTGATGAGGTAACGGCTCTCCCGTCTCCTCCGCTCGACTCGTTCCAACACCTCGCCACATTTACTTGCCATACATTCAGTACCCTTCAAACTGACTTTTCTATTCCTTCCTCACATTTTCTACAATACTACCAGATTAGAAATTTTATTTGACAAAATTTGCCACCATCTTATGCTAGATACTCACCTATCTCCTTCACCGTGTTAACAAAAACACAACCATCAAAAACATAATTAGCAGACATCTACAACACTCTCAGGGACCATGTCACCGCAGACGATACATCTCCCCCCCAACTACGTTAAGGAATGGGCTCTCTTCCTGGATATGCCTCTGGAAGAGGTCCAGACAATTCTCACTAGAAGCTGGCACCAGATACGCAGAATCACCACCTGCGAGGCGTGGAGGGAACTACAATTTAAACTGCTAAATAGAGCCTACTGCGCTTTTAACTTTCCCCCTAAAGCCAAGAACTCTGACAGACTATTGACATGCCCTAAATGTTCAACACCACTGCCGGACCTAAATCACCTCTTCTGGTCCTGCCTAACTATCGAAACCTTTTGGAAATGCTTATTATCCTACATGCAAACCATCACTGGTATTCCCCGCAAACTAAACCCTCTGACGTGTTTACTTCAGGCCTCGACAGACGTAAATACTCCCACCAACCCACTTATTCAACGCTGGGAACACCTGTGCTTACTTGGGGCTAAAAAATGCATACTCTTAAACTGGGTATCGAAAGACGCACCCAAACTAGCCGACCTGAAACTTATCCTTTTAAAATTTTTGTCCATGGACTTACTTGATACAAACTCCCAATATTCTGATCACAGACACAATATATCAGAATGGGATGACTTCATTCATAAAGATCTCTCGGTTAACCACAAGACGGAACTACATTCATTTATTCTGGCAACTTTCTGGCAATGACTGGCCGTTCATTGCTGTAATCCACGACCTGGCCGACACCGCCCAATAACAACCTTCTTAGACACTTTCCATTCACCATCCTCAGCAGCATTTCCCGCACTCAACTCTGAACTGCTCTACTGCTCTCTTTAAGCTAGGATTGCTCTGGTCCTGCATTCTCTATTTAGATAATTCCATTTAATAGTATAGGTTCTATTTTTAAGATGTTTTTATGAGTACTTTCATATAATACTCTCTAAATGTATCTTTTCGATCTAATATAGATGTAATACTTGCTGAAATTTGTACATGTTCCATAGACAAAGTCCAATTTCTGTTCCGATAATTTACTCTAATGTAATCACCTGTTGGACATAGACAAACTGTACTTCACTTTATATTTCATACATTCTGTTTATCTTTGCATCACCTGTAGCTATGCATAAATTCTTCTAATAAACGATATTGCTAAAAAAAAAAAAAAAAAGAAGACTCTTGATTAAACTTTGTAATCCAGGATAGCATACAATATTGCAGCATTCTGTGATTGTCCTTGATGAAGTACCTTGAAAAGGCATATTGCATATTACTTTTTATACATTTTACAAATTTTAAACCCTGGTCTCTTGCTTAACCCCTACTACCCTTTACCCACTCATCCCCTTCTAACTAATTGCTAAATTAAATTAGGTTATTAAAAAACAAAAACAAAATACCCCATTTCCTAAAAGAGAAATAGCATAGGTTGCAGGTAGGGATGCACCGATATATCGGTATCGAGTACCGATATTTTTTTCTCAGTACTCGCCGATACCGAATACCGATAACGGAAGTCCCATTAAGGAAGCCAGGCGGCGTGTAATGACTCGCCACCGGGCTTCCCGATTAGCCGGGTGGCATGTAAAGACTCGCCACCGAGCTTCCCGATTAGCAGGGAAGCCGTCCCATGCTTCTCGTCACTAGGTGATGAGAAAGCATGGAGCCGACTTTCTGGCCAATCAGGAAGTTGGGCGCTGTGTAATGATGCGACGCCTGGCTTTCTGATTGGCCAGGAAGTCGGCTCCATGCTCCTTCATCATGAGGTGACGAGAGAGCATGAAGACGGCTTCCAGACCAATCAGAAAGCCAGACGCCGCATCATTACACGGCGCCTGGCTTCCTGATACAGGAAGTATCCAGCTAGGCATCGGAGCATTTGGGCGAGTACGAGTACTCGTTATGTTAGATAGAGAAAAACTGCACTAGGAATCAAATAACACTCTAAGAGCAGCTGTGCTTAATAGGTGAGTACACCCAACATAGGAAAAAAGAAGACGAGTACTCTCCCAAATACTCGGCATCGGCACCGATCCTAGTATTGGTATCGGTGCATCCCTAGTTGCAGGTATTGTCTGGTGTAGGCTAGTGTTTGAGATCTGTGGTAGTGGTGGCATCTTCCCCTCCATCATGTGAGTATAAAGTGGTCGGGGGATGGTTACTCCATTGGTATATTGGCAGTGTCTCTTTAACTGTAGTTGACCATTTAGACATACAAAAACAGATTCCCCTTCCCATCCCAACCCCCACGGTTGCATTGGGTATCGCGCTGGGTTTATATTAGCTCGGATTAAAATTGTGCCTCATGGAACTAATTTTTTCATTTATAAGTGCTCTCTGTACACACTATTGTGTCTAAAGGTGAAATGACATTCGCAAATAGCAAGTCCATAAGACACTGGAAACGATCTATAAATCAGAGCAAGTGCTCATACGAATATAAATCAAATAAAATGTCTTTCCATTGAGTGGTATAAAACCCCTGAGGAAAAAAAATATGATATTAGGATAAATGTCATGCATTAAATCAGAAATAATCCTTTATAATTAGATACAAACTCAAAAAATAAATGATGAATATATCTTGTAGACATTAAATATGCTTTGCAAGGCATTATCAGAATTTATGAAAATAACATTACTAAAGGTCAGCTTCCCTGAGAGAGTGATTGGTAAGTAAATGGAAGTGGAACAAGAGGAAAGAGCTACAGACAATACTGGGGTATTTAAATAGTAATGTTTAGAGATAACATTTTCGCAGTCAAAGGAGAAATCGCTTACTGCGTATTAGTATCTGTGAAGGACTACAAGTTGAAATGGGTGAAGTTACAAAGTTCTTTTTTGCACCTTGCAGTCGCTTCCCATGATATCTGTGTAGCCCCCATCACCTTCTGTGATGTGGCTACTAGACATTTAGTGATAGCCGGGGCTGTAGACAGCCTGGCTGGATTTGTAGTGGCAATTACCTGGTTAATCCCAGGTGTCTAGCCTTGCCTGTACCCCCTTGGGTGGAGTGTGACTCTGTCATATTGTGGACAGCCAATGGGAGGCACTGTAATGTATGTATAGTACAGCAGCCAACCACTGAGCTTCTCTCAGCCAGTGGTGCATGCTGGGGTAGGGTACATATATTGGTGGGCTCTGCCATGTGATCAGACTAGCCAGGACCAGGCATGGATTAGGGTTGGGTCCTGTTCAGCCTGCCCCCCAGGCTAGGCCTGAGGCCTGGGGGTGGGCATGGGCTAGTGTGAGGGAAAAGGTTTCCCTGAGGCCTCCAACATGGAGGAGGCCTGAGATGCTGAAAGAGGAAGAGAACCGGGACCAGTGCAGGCTCTTGAAGTACCCTGGAAATAAGTGGACTTCAGGAGCATGGTCGGTGTCTTTCCTGCTCGAGGATCTGCATCCATCCTTCCTGTCTGTTGCATCAGTCGCTGTCCGCTGTCTCCCAATTGGATCTGCACTGATGTGCCTATGATGTCTGGTGAGTCTGGAGCTCCTGTTGGTTACCCCTGGACACCTAGAACCCCCTATATCCTCTCTCCCCAGTGAAAATGGTCAATAAATCGTTTACTTAGCATTTTACTACTGGAGTGGACATCTGTTTATGGGCACCAGAAGAAGGGCGGTTAGTGCTAATGGGTGGGCAGCTGAGGATCATACCCTAGACGGACTAGAAATGAACCGGGCATCCAGCAGCTCCTACGGGGGTAGCGCTACATCTGTAATAAAGAATCCTATGAAACCATATACTGTACTCACATCCAGATCTGCGGAATAACTGATAGCAGTGGTCTCCTTGGAATGTAGAAACTCCAGCTGATTCTCCAATTGCTTTCTTTAGGCAGCCCTCTGGTCTAAAAGGACAGGATGGTGGTAGATGTCCCCTGGTCCACCAGCAGAAAGGTAGAAGACAGAGGATGCTAACTCAGCCATGTGCCTGGTCCTCATTAGAACTGGTGACATTGGGGTTGTAAATTGTGTGGTGGTGGATACTTTTAAAAAGCATGCACTGGGCATGGCTGATCAGAGCAGAAGCAGGAGAGTTTCTCATTTCGCCCAACTGCCCTCACCTTTGAACCTTCAGGTCACCAGATTGTGGGGTCACTTCCTGTGTTCCCAACACCTCTCTTCAGATCCATCCTTTCTGGTTAGGCATTTAAAAAAAAAAAAAAGGATTCAAGGATTCCAGAAATGACTTCAAGCAGCTGGAGGGGGTAACTGATGAAATAGAAGGTTATGAGTTAGTTGATTTCAATAAAGAGTTCTAGAAAATACTGGCATTGTAAGAGCCTATGTTGCTGGACTTTGGGCTTGCATCGATGGCATCAGTTTGACATCAGTTTGAGAAGCTTCTGAGATCATTCAGAATTCATTAACAGGTGCATTTGACCTGCAGTTGATCTCCTTTTGACCTCCTTTTGATCTCCTTCTGAGCTTCAAGTGGGTTTTGCATTCCTAGGGACTTGTTTAGGAATGCAAAACCTGTCTAATGCGAAGAAAAGTCTGTCAACACAGGCACTGATAGTGACTGGTAAATCGAGTCTGTAGGATGTGGTATTAATTTTTCTAAACATGGTGGATGGACAAAATGTTTCTTTTGCAAAGCCTAATTATATCTTAAAAGGCAAAGAATTCAGTAAATAATTATGGTCAGAGTATGTTCATTCATGATTGTGGATATAGTAAACACACTCTGTCCTCATGTTATGAATTGACAGGAGCACTCAGTATAGATGATTCCTGTTCATTGATAACAGGGGATGCAGAAAAAGAGATTGAGGACTTTGTGTTCTTAATCTCTTTTTCTATTTTAAAAGGGAAATATCAGGGGTCTAAACTTTCTAATATTTCCCTTAAGCCCTTAAAAATAAAGTAAAAAATAAAAATATTTAATAAAAATAACAAATAAAAATAAAATATAAACACATTTAAAATGTTTATAAAAAATAAATAAAAATAAAATATTTGAAAATGTTTTAAAAAGTTAGAATAAAAAACATTTTTGGTTTCGGCCTGACATTGTTTTTCATTTCGGTTTCGTTTTGGTTTTTACATTTTCATTTTGGTGCACCCCTACTTGCAACCCACCCTCTCCTGCTCTGGTATGTGAAAATATATCAGAAGGAAAACAACACTTTTTAGAACCTGACATTGTGTACATGTATCCAGTGACACAGGCCCTTGCAATACATTGTTCTCTGTAGATCTAAAGGAAATCATAGAATTGAAATGCACCATGTGTGGTGAACTGAAAGAAATACAGAAGTGCATTGAAAGGCGACTTTGGAAAATACAGTATAAGAGCAGACTCCCAGAGACAGGCTTGCTATAGTTATATAGTGAGAAATACATTGGACACAATAATACATAATAGCAGGCTACTGGTAAATATTATTTTAAGGGCAAGGTTTCTATGTGGCTGTGTTCTGTTAAAGCAATGTGACCCATAATTATAGCGAATAAATACAACGCTCCAATAAAAAGATGTTCCAGACAAATGCTGAAGAGATGTGTGAGTAAAAAATGTTTTCTTAAGTCAAGGTTGAATAAACATACAGTGAATAAATAATATATATGTACTTTTTCTTATGTATGTACAACTTTGGGATTTAGGAGCTCTTTCTACAATGGCCCCCATAAATAAAAGTGGTACGTGCAGGGATGTTTTGTCCTAGCTTCTCCTAGTTCTCCCAAAGAAAGAGAGTAAGGTCTCATTCACACCTAGGCGTATTGCATATGCGCGTCTGTCGCACGTTTTTTTACCGCGATTCTCGGTAAAAAAGTTGCGAGACCGTCGCGCGTTTCCGAAGGCTACTTGGCTGTATCCCAATGGAAAAGCGTGGGCCGTTTCAGGCGTGGGCCGTTTTGTAGCGCGTTAGGGACGGGCGGAAATACGCCAAGGTGGGAACGAGACCATTGAATACAATGGGATTTATATTTTTGAGCGTTTTGTAGAGCGTTCGTCGAGCGTAGAACGCGCTACAAAACGTTCAGGTGTGAACGAGGGCTAAAGTTACTGAAGCTGCCTATTCAACAGGCCCCTTTTTACATTCTGCATCAGCTATTTTTGTATACTGAAATACCAGGAGAAATGGATAGTCTGAAGGCTTATAGAGCTATTCCTTCTATTTTATGTGCAGCTAGTTATTTGCGAACCTATCAAAATGCTTCCTCTGAAGTTGCCAGAAAAAACAAGTTTTGTCATGTCTTGTACCAAGTATCGAGTTATATTTTGTGAGATTGAGAATTAAAGTGACACTAAACTCAGGAATTAAATCTTAAAATACATTCAAGTGCCCCAACTAACAAAATTGTATCTTATTTGTGTATCTACCCGGCTGTAGATCTTCAAATCATCTCTGAATTGGTGCCGACACTGTTCTTCCTTCTGGAGGGGGGCTACTTTTGTTCCCCGTGGTCCCTGTGTGTGTTGTAAAAGAGCCACCATTCCAAGCTCACTCCTGGGATGGACTATAATCTCAATACAAATTAGTAAACTAAACATGAGATTTTAGTCCATCACGGGAGTGACCTTGGAGCTTTGACTACTAGGGATGCACCAGTAATGATACTAGTATCGGTATCGGTGCTGATACCAAGTATTTGGGTGAGTACTCGTACTCACCCAAATGCTCTAATACCTTCCCTGATACCAGGACTTCCGGTCAGAAGATTCCTCTGACTGGCAGTGCCGTAGGGGAACATCAAGCCAGCTTTCCAGGCAATCAGAAAACTGGCGGCGAGTAATGGCCCACCTCCCGGCTTCCTGATTGGCCGGGAAGCCAGCTTCCCGGCCAATCAGTATCGAGCCGGCCGAACAGTCATTACTCAATGCCCGGCTTCCTGATTGATCGGGAAACCGGCTCCTTGCTGATTGATCGGGAAACCGGCTCCTTGCTGATTGGCCGGGAAGCCTGCGTCCCAGCCAATCAGCATAGAGCTGGCCAAACAACATGGAGTCGGCTTCCCAGGCAAAGCTGACTTCACGCCAGTGGAAGCACCGGTATTGGTAATCGAAAAGCAACATATCCTTACTGGTACTCGATACCGAAAAACTGGTACTAATGCATCCCTAGTGGCTACTTTACAACACACACAAGGACTGTGGGGAACAGAAGTTGCCCCCCTCCAGAAGGAAGAACAGTGTCGGCACCAATTCAGAGATGATTTGAGGATCTACAGCCAAGTGATACACAAATAAGATACATTTTTGTTAATAGTTGAGGTACTTGAATGCACTTTAGGGTTTAACTCCTGAGTTTAGTGTCACTTTAAAGTGTATCTAAGCCCCAAAACAAAGTGTTTATATATTGCAGCTTACTAGTCCATAAATGTGGTGGCTGCATTAGTTTTCTTTTTTAAAGGCTTGTTTTCCTTTATATTAGTGATCCGGCTGGTAGCACACTTCCTGTTTTACGTTGGAGAAACAACAGAGCCACCCTGTCATTGTCATGTGGGGAGGGTGACATGCTCTAGTAGATTTAGATGTACTTAACTAACTAACTAAATAAATAAATCCGAACTCCAGTTAACACCTTTTAAGCAGTTGCAGCAACAGTTTTCTTTTCCTTCTGGGATAAAGGTTTTATGTAAATGATCAAAAGCTGCAAGCTTGTACGCACCCCTTTCAGTGTTCAATGGTTTGTCTCAACCCTCTATCTGACACTTTTGCTGAGAGCTTGGTCTGTAGAAACCCACAAATAACTGCCTAACTGGCCGGATCAACGGGTGAGAATAAAGGGGAAAAAAACATCAAAAAAGCTAATGCAGCCTCCACATCTACGGATTAGTAAGCTGCAATATGTTCGGTTTTTGCTTTTGGGTTTTAAGTGAATTTGTCAGTCATTTTGAACATTAAAGCTGAACTCCAGTCAGCTGATTGAAAAAAAAAATCTCCCTTTTGGTAGTCCCCCCTTCCCTATAATTAGGGTCCAATGCTATTTATCTAAAGGGATATAAAAGGGAGAACTACTGATCTTATTCCTCACTCCGCTGACAGCCGGCATTCTTCAATCATCCCGCTTCAGCCCTTGACAGCTTCATCTACAATGCAGAGCCGCTGGTCTGCGAGGGGACGGCAGCATAAACAAAATGGTGTCTAGATGAGCAGTCCAAAGGGAGGAAGCCTGCGAGAGTGAGCAATAATCAAAATAATTTGGTCTATTACATGCCCCTAGACTAAAATCTTTAGGGCTTTACTATAGCGACGTTGTTCTACCGAAGTTAGATCCTTACTACTTCTCTGATTTAGCTTCACTTTGTTTCAGGGTTTGGTCTCCCCTGGCTTTTTGACTAAACCCTGTCCACACATTGATAGATTATAGTTTTCCAAAAGTTAAAGCTGAATTTGAGACACAAATATTTTCATTTTAAAATATTCCTTAATAGTCACAAAGGATATAAATCCACTTTGTGTTCACCAAATACCATTTCAAAGCAAGACATCACGTTCTTCAGGGAGCAGTGATATCATCACTATTGTCACGTACCTTGGTATGAGCCCGAATTGACGAGGAGGGCCTCCCCTTGCAGCTCCCGTTTGAGGACCTCTGAAGGTGGAACAGCCGGTATGCAGACTGGGAGCAGCACGTGTGCCAGAAGTGTTGCTGTAGGTACCCGGACAGGTGGTGCAGGGGCCTGTACGATGAGAAGGAAGACCAGGTCAGGGAAATGGCGTTGAGATGGACCAGGTCGGTGACTAGCAGGCAGATAAGGTGCAGAATCTAAAGGTACAACAACTTCAGGAAGCAGGCCGGGTCAGCAGCGGGTAGACAGTGCAGTACAGAATCAGGATCCAGGAGAATGGTCAAGGAACAAGCCGGGTCACAACACAGGTCAGATAGCAGAATCAGGTTTTAGCAGGTACACAGCTGAAGATCACTCAGCAAGGAGGAAGTCTACCAGCTTTCCTTAAATAGTCAGTTTTGGCGCCACTGGCCGTAATGGACGTGTCTACATCAGCGTGTGTGCGCCGTGGCATGCAGAGGCATGCTTTGTTGCACCTATGTGCGCGCCATATTAACCCCATAGCACCTTCTTCACGTGTACTTCCGCGCAATGACCCAACCAGGAGCTGCAGTATGAGCACTGACTTGACAATTATGCTGTGCATAGCCTGTGCAAAGAAAAGAGCTGTGGGAGCGGCCCAGCAGGCCCCACCAACTACATGAGGGGGGCGGAAACAAGACAAGTCATCCTGTACAAGGAGAGAGAGCAGCATTGAGCGGTCTTTATTACCGGAAGCTCCGAGTATCACACTGGATTACTGCACAGATCTGAAGGAAATACACAAGGCTTTCCAAGACTAAAGGAAGAATACACATGGCTGTCGTATGTAGAAAATACTTGTTTCTCCCGGAGTTGAGCTTTAAATGTTTTTCACAATGGGGTACTTCATCTTTCAAGAACTTTTACGTAATTGATTGAGTAAAACACTTGAACCTTGAAGTGAATTCTTTACCATTAGGTTTAGCAATTCCTCTCTCAAAAGAAACACCGCTGACTGGATATACGAGAGCCCACAAGAGTTCCACTTCATGCATACCAGTAGAAATTCAGTAGCTTTCAATAAAACTTTCACATTGCATTCCATAGAAAAAAATAAAAAGTACGCAGAATAGTTTCAGCATCCACCAGTTTCATAAAATAGAGCCGTTGATGGCCGCATATCCAAGTGGTATTTCTATTAGAGTACTTTATATTATATCAGCAACTGCTGAATACACTGTTTGGCTGTATGACCTGCCAGAGTGCAGGTACTGTATGTCTACCTCTTAAAGGGCTCGTTCACATCATCTGTGTTTGGGCTGCGCTGGCTCTTTTTTGCATTACAGCCTGAACGCAAGACACAGCAAATTGCCTTGTCATGGATGGTGACACTGTGTTCCAGTGGTTTGCGCTTAAAAAAAAGTATGGCATGCAGTACTTTCTTTAAGTGCACTGCAGTGAGACGTGGTACAACTGAATTACAATAAAGTTCTAACAAACAAAAAAAATAAGAGAAACGCTCGGCCAAGCAGCATATGGGCACACTAGCAGTTGGGTGCGGCTGCTGGCGTGAACAATCTATAAAAAGTTCAAAGAAAAGTCCAATTTGGAGAGCGCACTTCGAGGGGGTCTGGTGTGCGGCTCTTGTTGAAATCAGACTGTAGTGTCTGGTGTGTATCCTGGAGAAACGAAAGAGAGAATCGGAGCGCCACAACCTAGCGCAATAAGGTGGTTTTTTAAAGGGGCAACCCAATATTCACTGATAGGCACTCACATGTGATGGGGTTTGAAGGAAGCTCAGCAGTTTGTGACCTTGAGGAGTGGAGTAGAGTCAGGTGGGTCATCCAGTGGCTCTGAAAGACTAAGCTTGCCACCCGGCAGACCAAGCTTAGTCCCTCGCAGCCACTCCTCATGGTCACAAACTGCTGAATTTCCTTCCAACCCCGCCACATGTGAGTGCATGTTAGTGAATATTGTGTTGCCCCTTTAAAAACCTACTTTATTGCACTCTTTTGTGGCGCTCTGGTTCTCTCTTTTTGGTGTAAACAAGCCCTAGACCTGCATTGTTGAAGGTGTTACATTTTATTTAAAGCCAAAACTTTTTTTTTAGTTATCGATAGTGTAGGGAATATTTAGAATCCCCGCCAGGTGTTAAACGCTGAGTTCACCTTTTAGAACTTGTTTAATGTTGCTCCCATATCTAATGTGTTCCAGCTTCAGAGGTCCTCAGACGGGAGCTGCAAGGAGAGGCCCTCCTCGTCAATTCGGGCTCATACCAAGGTACGTGACAATAGTGATGATATCACTGCTCCCTGAACAACGTGATGTCTTGGTTTGAAATGGCATTTGGTGCACACAAAGTGGATTTATATACTTTGTGACTATTAAGGAATATTTTAAAATGAATATATTTGTGCCTCAGCATTGGGAGGGTGTCCCCATGCCGATGGGGACAAGGGCCTCTTCGCCACAACCCTGACCCGGTGGTTGTGGGGGTCTGCGGCAAGGGGGCTTATTTGCATTGCTACCCCTTTAATTAAGGGGGAACCAGGATGCCGCCCCCCTTGTAAATGAGTACCCCTATTCACTCACTAAAAGGTTAAAATTCAAACTTAATAAACAAACCACACTTTTAGAAAATAATCCTTTGAAAAACAGAGACAATTTTTGACTATTCCTTTAATAAAAAAAAAAATGGCTCCATCGATGTAATCCAGCGTCAATCACGATGCATGACGCCCGCCGACCCGCCGAAATAAAAAAGTCCCACCGCATTTGCTTTCTTGCCTCAGATTAAAGCAGTTTTTCTCAACCAGGGTGCCATGGCACCCTGAGGTGCCTTCTGGCTTCCTTAGGAATGCCTTGAAATTTTTACTTCGTATTGCCTCCAATGTGAATAATGCTTCTGACGTGAAGGCGGGGCTCCTGATGTGGAAATGTGGACTCTAGTGTGAGAGGGGCTCCTAATATGTAGGTGGGCTCTTGATGTAAATGAGACCTCTGATGTGAAAGAGGGAATTTTGATGTAAAAGGAGGGCTGTGAATGTGAACCCCACATTGTGTGTGTGTTTTTTTGCTTGGGGTTCTCATTAAAAACCATACCTTGCCCCTTATCTTGGATAAGGGTCTAGTACGGATTTTGGAGGGACCACATCTAATTTTTTGATATTTACTGTTTTTACATTATGGGCACCCCGGGATTTTGTATACTTTTAAAGGGTGCCGTGACTGAAAAAGGTTGGGAAACGCTGCATTAAAGTATTCTCTTTA
>NW_017307399.1:470972-494792 GCF_000935625.1 Nanorana parkeri | reverse complement strand
TATATATAAAAATATAGTAGGGATTAGTAGGGATGTTCAGATACCAGTGCCGATACTTGGCATTTTCATGAGAACTACCAGGGTCACAACGGTTGCAGCTGGGACCTGGCTCTGGGTCTCCACCACCTTCCTGAAATCATTAGTCTGTATTGTTTTAGAAAAACTGTCGCATGACAATAAACAAAAATGTATCAGCACAAATGGTATCGGTGCATCCCTTATATATATTTATAAAAACAAAATCATACATTAAAACAGAGATGTACAAATCCCAGGAGCTCCGTGTGCTCCTTACACATGACAGCTGCCTCCTAACTTTTAAATTTTTCTCTAGTCTAGTCTTGGAGCTGGAAAAGTATCTGTACTTGTACCGAGTACGGTACTTGGTATCGGTGCATCTCTAATATATGTATATTTTTAAATGCTTTATTATTTCGTTACCTTTTGTCTTTTTCCTTTTTCATTACTGGCACATGATGATCAATTTGTAACATCTGAGGAACAACAGCGGATCATTCTCCACCTTTCTGTCAACGGAAGAGTTAATTTGTTATAATCCAACATCCTCCCGAGATTAATGTGTGTATTTCAATTCTTTCCTTTTATGATTTTCCCATCACTTCTGCTAAGATTGAATAAAACAATGTCCTGCTTTCTGTGATGGGGAGAAAAAAAAAAATCTTTCTGCCAGCACAGACAGAGCTAGCTTAAAAAGCTCTGAAGTTACCAGCTAGTGAATGTTAGTGAATACTATTCTGTAGTTGGGCTTATTTTTTTTCCATTGCTCAATAAGAATTAGTGCTTTTCATATCTATCTATTGAGCTTGTCTATGTCAGGGCTTTCTCAGGCTTTTTTCTCTATAATAAAGAAAAGATATTTTAAGAAAATTAGATCATTGCAATATTTTAGGGATATTATAAAGACACAGATTTTTTGAATATGTACCTCAAGCATGTGACTTAGTGGAACCCTCTGCTCCATTAGCGGTTTCAAATAGCTTATTTCCCTAATATATGAGAATTAAAGTGACACAAACCTCAGGAGTTAAATCTTAAAAGCACATTCATGTACCTTAACTATTAATAACAATGTATCTTATTTGTGTATCACTCGGCTGTAGAGCCTCAAATCATCTCTGAATTGGTGCCGACACTGTCCTTTCTGGAGGGGGGCTACTTTTTGTCCCCCATGGTCCCTGTGTGTGTTGTAAAGTCGCCACCGCTCCAAGCTTGCTCCCATGATGGACTACAATCTCAATACAAATTAGTAAACTGAACATGAGACGGAAGTGAGCTTGGAGTGGTGGCTACTTGCTCACACTGTCCTTCCTTCTGGAGGGGGGCTACTTTTGTTCGCCATGGCCCCTGTGTGTGTTGTAAAGTAGTCACTGCTCCAAGCTCACTCCCGTGATGGAATACAATCAGCGGTGTCCCTAGGCTGGATGTCACCCGGGGGTGGACACCATGCCGTGATGTCATCATGCACGTGCGTGACAACGTCTTCGCGCATGCGCACTGATCTTTTTGACGCCCGCCGGCGGCCATCTTGGCGATGGATTCTGGCAGAGAGAGGAGGGGACGTTCTCCCGGCGGGATAAGGTACGCCTCTCTCCTGACACTGTCGGGCTCTCGGTCCATGACTGAGTTCCCGACATTTCATAGGGGGTGGCACCAAAATGACTGTTAGTCACCCCTCCAATGGTGGCACCCGGGTGCGAGCCGCACCCCCCTTGTGACGCCACTGACTACAATCTCATGTTTCATTTACTAAGTTGCATTTTCAGCCGATGGGTTTCGGTGGCCATAATATCGGTGCATCCCTAGTTTTTAGTCATGGTTAACTTTATATTTGGCATTAGATTTTAAGCCTTTTAAGTTAGAGTTAAAGTTATTTATCAAATCTGACTGCGTGGGACTGGAATGAATCACTAGACAGTTTAGAAAATTAAATAAAGGATCAGATTGATCAGCAACAGAAACATACTTTCCCTTTAGAATATTTTACATTCAGGTTCCTGTGGTAACTGTTGTGCTAACTGTAGGCCCACGCAGCTAGATGCAGAATGTTGGTGTGTACTTGTTATAGGCATGTCCAGTAAAATTCCTTTAGATCTTTGAATTTTTTGTAGACCTAACTTCTGACGACTATGTAATGGGGAATATCACTGATCAATTAGGGCTTCAAAAGGAAGGTCTAACCACCTCTTTTGCATTAACAAAGTCTCTTTTTTGTCCCTTCTTGGTGTATTTTTTCACTCTACTTGCCAACATCTGTTGCTAGGTCTTCCGTTACTTTTATTCTTCAAAGTAGCATTGAAGTAATTATTATTTTATATTGATTTCAGAAGAAATGTAAAATGTCCATTTCTAATTCCCCCAAAGCCTGCTCTTGAATATGCAAAGCCTGCATAAAAATGTATAATCAATATTGGCTGTGGTCGTAAGGCTTCCAGGAAGTGATGCGTGATGTTCAAGGGAATTCTGAGCTGTTTCATCCTTTCTTTATCTTTGAAGGAAAGTGTTTTGTTAAAGTGATGGATTTATTAACATCTAATTGACTATTTAATTCTGCTGATGCCCCTACCACTTCTTGTAGTCCCAAGGTCCACATAATACATATTGACATTTAGGGGCATATTTATGAAAAAATGGTTAAATACTTGTACATTGCCTGAATTTGATCAATCGTTCTTATGTTAGACATATGCAATCGAGGGTTTTAGGCTAAAATGTGCTGCAGCGATGGACATAGACAACAAATGATGGTGGGTCTGCATAAGGAATCATTGCTAAAATCATTGATTTGCTATCTGAAAACAGTGTGCCTTTAAGAACGATGAGTGTAATAGTCCTTGTGTTAGAAATATGGCAAACCATTACAGAATGGGAACAATTATGCTATATTGCTTGATCAAGCAAACTCATGCTTTGAACCAAGGCAAATTTTGGACATGTGTGCCAATATTTTACATAATTAAAGTAGAAGACCAGCAAAACATTTTTGTAGTTTTGGTTAAAGTGAGGAACTTGAACTGTCAAAGTTTTTAATGCTGTCTTCTTCCCCATTGCAGTAATTGGCCCTCACAATTTGTCATGGTGGCCATTGTCACCAGGACAAAAGGTGACAGGAAATCCAAAATGTTGTAGTTGTCATGAAAACATCAGTAGAGGGGATCTCTGCCAATGGGAGCACCTGCTGATGTCAGATATGGAATACCCCCTCACATTGTGTACATTTACATTCACCTCCTATCTTGTTTGTGGGAAAGGAAGTAAAGGAAATTCACCCTTCTAGAATGTATTAGTGAAATAGTTCTAAAAATATATATATGAGCCTTGCGAATTTTTGCAGAAAAAAATTCCAACAGGGTCATAGACAGCAAACAAGAAAAAAAAATCCTGACAGAGGTTGTAAACTTTTTTTTCTGTCCAATTCACATAAAGAAATTGACTGCAGTCCCACAGTAGAGCTATAACATCGCATTGACCTCATACTTCCTTTACCTTGCATGATTGAGTCCAATCCTCCTGCAATTGTGTCTCATATGCTCCGCCTCCCAGATGCTGCAGCCCCAAGAAGAAGGGTTTCAGTTGCACAGTCAGTTCTGCCAATCCAGAAAGCAGTGGGCAGGACTAGGTGCGGCCTGGTGCTGATTGACAAGCTACAGGCTTATGAACCAGCAAGCTGAAAGCCATGCCCCCCTGCAACACCTTCTCCATTGTAATTGAAGCAGGCATAGTCTACATCAGGGGTGGGAAAACTCTGGCCCTCCAGCTTTGGTGAAACTACAAATTCCATGATGTATCTGACTCTGAGAGTCATGCCTGTGGCTGTGAGACTTTTGCAAAGCCTCATGAGGTTTGTAGTTCCACAACAGGAAGATGACAACACTGCTGTGAATTCAGTAGCAGTACATCAGGGTTGTTCCTCCATCACAGGATGCTACCCTGAGGTTGACTTTACTGGCAGGATCAATTAATATTTGTGAGTTTTTTATGGGGGGGGGGTCTAAGGGAAAATGATAAGTGCAGAAACGCTGCTAATGATTAACAATTCTGCTTATAAAGTCATTAATTTGAAGATTAACACTGGTGCTGTGCCTGCAGTTTAGCACTACTCTGGTGAGCGTAGATGCTGTGTATACAATCTGATGGGTTCACTTTAAACATGGTGCTATAAACAGACCTATTACATAAGAATTCCATAAGAAAAAGCTTAAACATACATATTGAGCTATATTTGGCATAAAGCAGATCTTGTGTTATCACCCTAAATGCACCGCTCTTAGCCGCGCTCTGACGTCGCCGCCGAATGCCTCTTGGTCCTGGTTGTCAGAATGTGTGTTTCAGTTCATTCAAAATGCACACATAGTAGCTTGTGTCATTTCACACCAGGATTAACATGATGGCATATTGAAATAACCTTTCAAAAATGTGTTCTCAATGTTTTATTAATCTGTGTACTCTGCGTGAACTCGCTTTTAGATTAAGGCAGTCTTTTCATGGAGGGCCCTTGCAATCATCTGTTAAATCTGGCACCAAAACTGAACCCGGCGTCATTCTAACAGCATACCATGGTAGAGTGAATGAAAAGAGTGCATGTATATACTTGTGTTTAATGCAACCTTCAAAAGGGTAAATGTAGCCTGTAGTGTTAAAGGATAACTATGGGGTTGGGGCTTTTGCCCATAGTTCTCCTGAGGGTAACGGGAGGACACAAACTAGCGTCCTCCCGTCACCCAAAGCTCAGTATACCGCGAGCCACAGCTCGCGGTATACTGAGATGCCGCAGCTGGAACGGATCCCGACAATTCTGTCGAGAGCCACCCAGTTGCATGAGTGACAGTTGGCTCTGCCTATCTAGAGGCAGAGCCAGCTGTACCCGCCCCCTCCCCGTCCGTTCCGCCAGTCAGCGCTGGAGGATCGGACAGGGGAGGGGGGAATCCCTGCAGAGAGCCGTGAGTGACAGTCACAAACTAGCGTCCTCCCGTCACCCTAAGCTCAGTATACCGCGAGCTACAGCTAGCTGTATACTGAGACGCCGTAGCTGAAGCGGATCCCGACAATTATGTCTGGATCCGCCCAGCTGCGTGAGTGACAGCTGGCCCTGCCTATCTAGAGGCAGAGCCAGCTGTACCCACCCCCTCCCCCGTTCGTTCCGCCAGTTAGTGCTGGAGGATCGGAGCGGGAAAGGGGGAATCCAGTTTTGCTTCATCAGCTTCTTTTGGGGTCCACAGGTGACATTAGGGGTCCTGGAGACCCCTAATGTCTCCATAAAGAGGTGTGTCAGTGTGCCTTTGCTATTATATAGGGGGATTGTTTTACATATCGCCGCGAACGTCGCAGTGAGAGCAATCATTTTAGGGCCATCAATCACTGATAACACTAAACTGATGAGCGGTAACAGCTTTTAAAGCGTCGCATATGGCCAATTTTGGGTATTATCGTTTTTTTAGGTTTTGCGCGCGCACACAATTTTTAAGCTTGACATGTTTGGTGTCTTTTTACCCGACGTGACCCCGTCTTTTATATTTTACCAAAAAATTGGGTAATAATAAATGTTTTATCATTTAATATAGGGGAAACTGTTTTTTTTTTTTAATTTCGGTAATTTTTCCTTAATATAGTAAAAAAATAAAAAACCCCAGTGGTGATTAAATACCACCAAAAGAAAGCTCTATCAGTCCTCAAAAAATGGTATAAAATTCATTTCAGTACAGCGCTGCATGACGGAATAAATGTCAGTCAAAGTACCGCAGCGCTGAATACTGAAAAATGGCCTGGATGGGAAGGAGGTTTAACACCGCGGATGTCAACTGGTTAAGGAATGTATTTAGCCCTCCCAGCTCTTATTATGGACTACAGAACAATTAAAGTTGCGGGGGTGAGCCATAGTTCTCTTTTAAGGTGGTTGAATGAATATTTAAGATTTAATGCCTGAGTTTAGTGTCACTTTAAGGGAAACATTCAAGGGAAGCCTTAAAAGTGCTCATTTGGTTAAGTCCTCAGCATATGTATCAAAACCAAAGTGGGCAACGTTTTTTGGTCAAATGCTTCAAGATGACGTTAATAGAACAGAAGAGACGAGAAGAGAGAAAATTAGATCCACGCCTTCACAGCTAATGAAGTCCTGCAGTGAGATTGCTCGTGAGTACTTCAAAAGTCTCTGGAGAACTGAGGACCTTGCCTAATAACTTTTTTTATTTTGACAGTAATTCATGAAATAAAAGCAAACATGTTTTCTTTCTTGGGATCTGTCGGCATCTTCACACAAGTAAAAGCTTGTCTCGATATTTGTATATCAAGGGCGCAATCTAACCTAAAAATTAAAAAGGCTATGCACATAGAAGAAGCAAATTCCTTCGCAGAGTGCCACGCAATTAAATGAATCCCTTTAGACAAATGGTAAATAATGTGAAAATGAAAAAGGAAAGAGAGAGCAGCTTCAATGTGTTATAAAACAAATGATGACGGAGGTCAGCCAGGATGTATCATGTACCTTGGTAGTGCAGAGACGGAGGTTTGATAAAAGACTAGTACAAAGACGTAGATGGGTGTATAACCACTTCAGTTTCAGCAACTAAGTGCACTTTATGGACCAGAGCAATTGGCAGCTATGGGCCTATTGAATTGGCAATAACTTTGTCATTCATGTGTTATTATATCCTCATATTTAAGAAACATATAGTGCTGCTGACCTCCACCCTTGTCAAGCCTGTCATTGTCTAGTATTCCTCTTCCTCAAATGTTTTTCTCTTCGTTTCCTGTTTTAGGGTGGCTCTATTGCTTTGCAGAGTTCCATGGAGTCACTCTTGTGTACATGCACCTGGTTGTGCTACATCAATACATACACAGGGGTGTGGAAATTAAAGAAAACAACTACTTGTCCGAGGACTAAAGTGGGGGCCTAATCTACTTGCCCTCATGACAATCTACAAAAAATCATTTTAACCAAAACCCTATTTTACCATGCAAAGAAGTGTTTTTCATTGGTTAGTGTGGTCACCTGACTGTGCTGACCAAGGAGTGCTCGCAATTTGCAAGTGAAATTCAAAATCCATATGGCACAGCTGTGGTGGATGGCAGTATGGGGTACAGATAGTACACCTGTACTGGCAGAGGGGAAGGACTGTGCACCGAAAGATAAGTATAGCACTGGGGGAGGCTATGTAGGAAGAGGGGACCAAATTTGAGCAGGTAATTCCATTTTCCCAAATGACTTACCCTTTAATGCACATTGTGTACTGCTTATTCACATGCAGAGGGTGGCGGGGTTGGTTTTAATTATTTTTTCTTTTATTGCTTTTTACTTTATCACTTAATTTTTTTTATTTTTTTTCTTTACTTTTTTATCACTGTTTAATTTGAATTTAATTTTTTACTTTTTTATCACTTAAAATTTTTATTTCATAATGTTTTACTTTTTTTCAGGTTTTTTTTCACTTAACTTTATTACTATTACACAGGGGCTAATAATCCCCTATGTGATAGTGTTTGGAAATTACATATTCTTCTTATGGAACCTGCCCTTCAACACAGAACATCGAGCATCTGCAATGTGCTAGATTCTGTGCAGCCTAGGAAGTCTATGACAGCTGAGATAGGGGCGCAGTATATACTGATAACTCCCCGCTCTCCATCCTGAAATGATTGCCGTGGTCCCAGGTCCCCCTTAAGACCGGGGAGACCGGGGGACCCTGAAAACCACATCGGGGGGGCAAGATGGCTGCTCATTTTATACAAGTGATCTGAGATCACTTGTACTAAATGAGCGGCGGCGGCTCCCTCGCTCTACATTTAGCTCTGCTAGCCTGCAGCAGGGCTAAACATAGAAAAAAACAACCTGCCCGATGCCTGGAACTGCATGTCTCGGGCGTTGGGCGATAGAAATTCTGCACTACTGCATACATATGCTGTCTTTGAAGCTGAACTCTAGCAGTACAAGTAGTAACAGAATGACTGCAGCGGTTGAAGGCCGGGACTAGGAGGATGGGGTATGGCAATAGGGATGATGAGACATGTAATGCCAAAGAGGGTGATCGCGTGACCAGCTTAGGGTGGGCTTCCCAGGTGGAGGTTCAGGGAAGCTCTTCTGAACGATTGAGAGCCAGCGACAGTAAAACTATGTGTTAGTGCTCTTATCTATAGTTAAAGAAGAACTCTGGGCAAATAGGATCCTAACCCTTGCAGTGGGGCTGCGCCCACACTGCAAGGATTAAGTGCTTGTTTTGCCTATATAATCAGGCAGAATCTTCTCTGTCCTTTGGGAAGAGGAAAGAATATTCTAGTTAAGGAACATTCAAGCACCAAAGTTTCTAGAAGGGACGACTCTACAAATCGTATTATTCATGAAGGGCGGAGGGAGGTCACATGTGTGCTGGAGAGAAGAATGCTGGTTCCAGCAGGGAAGTCTCCAGAAAGGAAGCCTCTGGAAACTTTCATATTTATGAAGGGGGCAGGGAGGCGTGGCCTCAAGGCATTGTATATATGAGGTGCCCTAATGGAGGGAGGGCCAGAGTAAGACAAGAGAGAGGAGGAGGTACTGGATAACACTGAAGTGTGGTGAGATAAGAGCTGCAGGAGGCCAGAGACTACTGGCAGGACAAAGAGAGGGAGTGTGAGCAGACACAAAGTGTCAACCTAAATGGAGGGAGTCCACCTATATCTTGGAGGGAGGATTGCTGCTACCGTAAGCAGAGGAAAGAAAAGCTGCTGCAAGAATTGAGTGGCCAGAACCCCAAGAAGGAGTAACTAGCTGCCCTGACATTTAAAAGGGACCACAATTAAGGATACCCACTCCTTTGCTGCTACGGCTGCCGATATTATAGCTAGTGTAAGGGACCTGAGTACACTGGGGCTTGGTGGATATAGAACCACTGGATTGTTGAGACTTATCTATGTCCAGCGGACTTGAAAGACTCCTGAACTGTAAGTATGGACCACTTGGAACTTTTGACATAGTACATGGGTGCATGGAAGCATTTGTACCTACGAATGAAAGAAATCCTGTCCTACCATATCTGTTAATGTGGGAGATAATTTTGAAATAAAGTAACTGTCTGTTTACTCCAGTGGTTGTTGTGCTAATTATTGTTGGTTATGTGTGTTGATGAAGCATTGAGATCTTGAGGAATGCATAATTAAGTTTTACTTGCTTAGCAGGACATTACATGTCCTTAAGACTAATTTCTTCAAGGAAGCCTATCCCACCTCAACCTAACCACTCAACCATCACATTCTCAAACAATTCATCCCCACACAGCTACCTCCTCAAGTATCACTTCCCCCTACATTTTAGATTGTAAGTCCTCAGGAGCAGAGCCCTCCTTATTCTTGTCTTGAATTGTATTGTGATTCTAATGTCTTCGTTATATTGTAAAGCGCTGCGCAAACTGTTGGCACTATATAAATCCTGTATAATAATAATAATATTATTAGCATAGTAGAGAGAAAAAACATATATACAGAGAGAACTTCCTGTGTATCACAGACAAGAATACATAGCATAGAGACCAACACTGCACGACAGCACCATCTAGAGCCAAAAAGACATAACAGTACATTAACATAAGCTGTTGTATTTCCTACACCCCTTCTCAACAGCATATGCATTGCTATATGACATTCAGCTTCTCTCAAAGGAAACTGTGATGATCCTTTGGCAATGGCTTGATTGGCGCCATCTAGTCCCCAAAAGACATATCAGTATTAGCATAAGGTTTTCAAACCATATTTACCTGCCACATCTCGGTTACACCTAGGGAGCTAAAATAACAGAGCTATATTCACCCGAACCTTGATCCCACCTGGCTCCTAGACCAGTACCTGGTGCCTCTTGCACCCTCCACTCCAACGATGGAACATCTCTTAGTGTCCTCACGTCCTATACACTGTATAGGACGTGTTGACTCACTGGACCTTGGATTGCTGGAACAGAGGGGGAAAGAGGCTCCAGGGACCGATCTAACAGCCAACCATAATAGTGGTTCTGGTGAGTATAACTGGTATATTAACAAGTAGTATACGAACAGATCGCACTATCCAGAGAATTCCAATACTTCAGACTTTATTGAAATTCACAGCAAATCCGGTATAACAGTGAATAAAAGTGTATAAAGCAGCAAATACCAGCACCGCAAACCTAGAGGTTGTAGTTGGTTGGGGGTGTGCAGTGCTGGTATTTGCTGCTTTATACACTTTTATTTACCGTTATACTGGATTTGCTGTGAATTTCAATAAAGTCTGAAGTATTGGAATTATCTGGATAGTGCGATTTGTTCATATATGCCACTACATTCCAAGGTGGAGACACACCTATTAGACCAGCACCTGGGGAGTCCTGATGGCGGCTAAGGAATTGGAGTGGTGGGATTTCCTTTGGCTCTACATGTGTTATTTTAGCTACCTAGAGAAAACAAGCAGTTAACCCTTGCAGTATGGAGAAAACCCCACTGCAAAATTGTATTTGCCAGGAGTTCCTCTTTAAAGTAAATGCTTTACGGAGGATTGTTTTATCTGTGGTCAATAATATATTAAAGTTAAAAAAATGATTTAATTATTATACGGACGTATTGCATAGATTTGAGGAACAAATTAACCTTTTCTTACAATATTGTCTTGCAAAAATGATAAAATGTTCCTATGTATTTTAGAGACAAAAAAGCTTGACCAGCGTGGCCAGTGGTAGTTTCAAAATAGCTAATGTTGCTGTAATTAAAAACCACAGTTCTTTTGATGTGATTTGCTCCACTTGCCCAATATAGATCCTGTTTTGCAGATGGATCTGAGAAGCATAGGAAATAAATTCTTAATTTCTATGCACCTTGGCTCCATCTAGTAACCATTATGCAGTGCAAATGTAAACGTCAGATTTTAGCAGGAAACAAATGGCTCTGCGTTTTATAAATGCACACCTCAAATGACATCTGACACAAATCATGGTGAGGTTATTAACAAATGAAATAGAGTTACACATAAATTCATCTGCACATAAAACACCTCATCAAAATACATTGTAACAAAATACAATTATTTGCAGACAACGTCTGCAATATAAAAAAAAGGCTGAACCTCTTAAAGTGACATTAAAGTCAAAAACATTTTTCCCTCCCCCCAATGTTAATGTTAGCACTTACCTTAAATGATGTCTCTTAATCCGATCTTCCTCTTCTTTCCTGATGTTTTCATCTGTCCCTGATGTTGTTTCATCTGGCTCTCCGATCCAGCACTGACTCCTCTGTCCTTGCTGGCACTTACGATCCCACAGTGTCTGCATGCGGGTGCACGCGTCCATAGACTTACCTTGCGTCTTTGCTCGTCTCCCGGCCGAAAATCCGAACTGCGCATGCGCCCGCCCCAAGATGCTTTGCAGCAGCCCGAGCAGTTTCGGGTTCGCACGGCGAAAACGGGGTAAGTTTAAACCGCTGTTACAGCGTTTTTTTTTTTTTTAACTTTTTGCATATATCTACTGCTTGCTAGCAGTAGATATAGGCAAAAAAAACGGAGGGTTTAGAAACCCTTTAAAGTGTATATAAAGCCAAAACGTCTTTAGCAGCTTTGGACAGAGTAGGGTTTGGTTAAGATCCTTGTCGGGTTTTTTTTTGTGTCTTGTCAGGGAGATTTCTTCTCCCTTTCTGTCCCAGAAACAAATCAGGAAGTGATAGGAGATAGATAATAGACAGAAATGGAGCCGCTCAACTTTCACAAATCCACTCCCACTATTGGAACCTTGGTATCAGATGAGGCTTCCATCTAAGCCTTAAAGGAGAACTATGAGGTGAGTGATTTTCACTCATCCTCATAGTTAGAGCCGACGTGTGACAATGAAACTGTCACAGGTCTGCTCTATTGATCTGGAAGTGAGCGAACACATACCGACGCTCGCTCATTTTCCGATCATCTCCCTGCAGAGAACGGTGACTCTCAGTCAGGGATTCCCCCGTCCCCTCTCTGATCCTCCAGCACTGACACCTTCCCCTGGCCAAAATAATGTGGCCCCGATCTGCGAACACCTCTGTTGTAGCTGGAGGAGTGAAATGGGAACAGAATTGGGGACTGGACATGTAAGCTGTGGAAAAATTCGGTTCGGTTCGGATATTTAGTTATTTTAGGATTTAGATCCGAAATTCAATTTGGTTCGGGTTTCGGATTCGGCCGAAATCCGAATTTTCATTAGTTTCGGATGAGTTTACAAATATTCGTTTAAGTGTAAAACAGAAAACCATATACAGATATTATTACTAAAGCTGAAGCTCCTAGACCCGAATGGCATTTGGGATCCGAATTTCCGAATTGCATTCGTGAGCTCCCGATTGCCATTTGGGTCTGGGAGCCATATACATATATTACTATAGCCGAGGCTCCCAGACCCGAATGGCATTCGGGAGCTCCTGAATGCCATTTGGCAATTCAGATCCCGAATGCCATTCGGGTCTAGGAGCCTCAGCTTTAGTATTATATGTATATACTGTATATGGCTCCCATGTTGCCGTAATGAAAATTTGCAGGAATGTCTTCAGATTGGCAGGAATGTCACATGTCCGATTCAGTTTCGTGTTTGAATGCAACTCAGATGGGATCCGAAATTTGGAAACGGAAATTTGGATTCAGACACATTCGGATGCATTGGGATTCAGAAATTCGGATGTGTCCGAATGTCGGAAAATTTGTCTGAATTTTGATTCAGAACGAAACGAGTCGCACATGTGTATTGGGGACCGTGGTAAGGAGATCGCTCAGCTTACATCCCCAAAAGGTATACAAAGCCAGTGGGTGACTCCATGCAAAAGATGGGAAACATCTATCTATAGCAGACATGGCAATTGTATGAATACTGACATTGGTGTTTTATCTGTAGGAAACACTTTAAGTTCACAATAAAAGGGAGGATAGCGCATACCAGTCCAAGTGTCTAATGCAATAACTGATTACTTTTCTTAAAACATGATTCATTGCTAAACGGGGGACCCCTAAAATAGTAATGTTATTTTCACAAAAGCACCTTAATGGCAAGGCAATACAAAATTACGTGATTTTAGAAAATGTAGGAATGCTTTTAACATTTTCGTTTTCCTTTAAAACACAATTTGGATTGGAGGTCACATAAAAAGCTCTACAATTATATTTCCTTTCCAAAATTATTTCGAAAATCTTGTTCCACATATTCAAGGCTCTTTGATCACCTTTCCTATTGTGTGACTCCCACTGAAAAATCTGTTTTGGGTTTCAGAAACCAATGTGACATTACATTACATTACATTACTGTGCTGTGGCTGTGTGCCTTCTGTTGGCTTTTTTTTTTTTAGTGCTTTGTGAACAGACAATATGTACAATAATAGATATGAACTTTCTGTTATAAAAAAAAAACAAAAAGAAGAAAAATAATTTAAATGAAGAGTACAGACGTATATGCATGCTTTTTTATGTGGCTTAGCCTAGCTCAAGCTTTAACCTTATGTCCTTTAACCCTTTCTTTCCCAGGGTCATTGATGTCTAGATGCCCACGTCAAGAATGCTACAACTTTTATGCATACCTAAATAATTATTTTAATTTTGTAAAGGACATCTAGCTTTTTTTTTGTTCCATAGTTTAATTAATAAACATGTATTTTTAATAGGCTCCCAAGTGCATAATAATGTAATTTTTCTTTTTTCACTTTAATTACAGTATAAAAATGTATTTCGAGGTGGGGAAAAAAACCCCTATCCCCACACTGCAAAGGTTAAATTCTTCTTAACTCTAGGGAGTAGCTGAAAGACTGTATTATTTATCTTAGCCCCCACTCTGCAGGTGCCAGCGTTTTCCAGGCTGTGGGTGGTCCCTTGGCATTATCATCTTCAATGCATTGCTATTAAATCCTTCAATGTAGGTGAAGGAGGCAAGTGTGTGACTGCTCCTAGGAATGCCTTAAAGAGGAGAAGTGTTACGTACCTGGAGTGAGACTGGATGGAGGAAGTGGCGCCCCTTGCATTCCTTGTCCAGTATCCCTGGATGTGGTGACAGGGTGCACAGGACAGCACTGATACCTGAACTGAAGCTGACCAGATGCAGGATATAGAAGACAGAAGCCAAGTCAGGGTCCCGAGCCAGGGTTAAGTCAATCAGACAATGGAAGTATTAATTCAGGAGCCAGAAGTGTCCTCAAGAGACAAGCCGGGAACAGGAGGCAAAGGTCAGAGTGGGTACAGGCAGGAGGCAAGACAAGTCCAAAGGAAGGCCGAGGTCGCAAGAGTATGAAGCAGCCAGGAGCTTCAAAATGGCTCTAAAGTCATAAGTTAAATGTTAAAAATACATTTAAGGACCCTAACTATTAACAAAAATGGATCTTATTTGTGTATCACTCAGCTGTAGATTCTCAAAACATCTCTGAATTGGTGCTGACACTGTCCTTCCTTCTGGAGGGGGCTACTTTTGTTCCCCGTGGTCCCTGTGTGTGTGTGTGTTGGAAAGTAGGTACTTACACTGCTTGCATTTAAAAAAATACATTTAAAGATATATTAATACATACAGAGTTTCGTTATTTTGTGTATTGTATATCTGCCTGGAGTTCAGCTATATGAGTTGTGTTTAATACCACATGTGTGGGAGTAAGGAATAACTACCACTCTGGCCTTTCAGTGGTGGTGGGAAGAGCTTACAGCATGATGCTGTACTCCTGCAGTATAACATTCGTTGATATGCGTTATGTATTCACCCAACAAGTTTTTTCAGTTTCACAATTTTGCAATTCACAGATCACAACTTAGAAAGTAACTACTGTACAATTTATCATAATTCATGCATAATGAGTTTGCTTCTTGTAATTAAATCTGTTGTTTGGGTGTTATCTAATTTGTTGATATATTTCTTGGTACCTACAAGTAATTTTGTAGACGCCATCAAATTGTGATGATCCTGTGTATCTGGAGCGATGTAGATGATTGCCAGCTGCTTGATGCTCAGCATATGCTTTTGCATAATCATTTAACAGTTTGGCATGCTGCATACGATAAAAGAAAAAAAATTATAATTATGATATTCTATTTAGTCTGTTAATAGCAAAAGACTGTGCGGAGTTCTACCAACAGGAGCCAGATTAGTGTGCAACGTGCAGTACCAGACACGTTCAGATCGCCGTACCCGAACTGTAGCAGAAACCTAGTTCATTAAAATGGTTTTAAAGATAAAACACACCGACTATTAAAAGAGAACTATGAGGGGGGTGCTTTTCACTCATCCTCATAGTTCTAGCCGACCCGTGACAGTGAAACTGTCACAGGTCGGCTCAGTAGATTGGGAAGTGAGCGAACACATAGCGGTGTTTGCTCACCTCTCGATCCTGTCACGGCTCTCTGCCGTGACAGGGCAGGGGCTGGATTCCCCCCTCCCGCTCCGATCCGCCAGCGCTGACTGGCGGAACGGACGGGGGAGGGGGCGGGTACAGCTGGCTCTGCCTCTAGATAGGCAGAGCCAGCTGTCAGTCACGCAGCTGGGCGGATCCCGGCACAATTGTCGGGATCCGCTTCAGCTGCGGCGTCTCAGTATACCGAGAGCAGCAGCTCGCGGTATACTGCGGCGTCTCAGTATACCGCGAGCTACAGCTCGCGGTATACTGAGCCTAGGGTGACGGGAGGACGCTAGTTTGTGTCCTCCCGTTACCCTAAGGAGAACTATGGGGAAAAGCCTTAACCCCATAGTTCTCCTTTAAGTGTAGGTAGAGTTGTGTGTTTAGTCAGTGACCCCTTCTTAACGTAATGATTATATTTCTATGTTTACAGTTCTGCAATAAGCAGGGTAGAGCAGAGGCCAGAAAATGAATACAGCTTGCCATACAAGGCTCAAATTTCGAATAATTCTTGAATTGGACAAAATTCAATCCATGGGTGGCCCTACTAACAGAACCTGGCTGCATAAACTTCTGCTGCCAGGTGGGAAAAATTTGGCTGCATAGTGACTACAGCCAATCAGCCATAGTCTTTGTTTGGGTATTCTGACACCTGTAGGTGGGGGCTGGGGAAATTCATCCATCAATGCTGGTAACGTGGATGGGGTAACCAAGTGAAATCTTTACTTATATGGACAGCTTAAGGAGAAAAGATCTCATTGGTGATCTGAATAATGAGGAGTGAGGTGTATATACTGGGGGGCAGATTTCATTGGAGGAGTGGGTAATGGAGAGTGATCCATATGTACTGGGGAAGGGAGGGCAGATTTCTCTGGTGGTGTGGATACTGGGGAGTGTGCTGTTTGTACTGGGGAGGGGGGGGATCTTATTAGCAGTGTGGATAGTAGGGTGTGAGCTGTGTGTACGGGATGGAAGATCTCATTGATCGTGTAGATACTGGAGAGTGAGCTGTCCGTACAGTGGGGCTGAGGGCAGACCTAATTGGTGGTGTAGATAATGAGGAGTGAGCTGTGTGTGTACTGGGGGGGCAGATTTAATTGGTGGTGTAGGAAGAGTGATCCATATGTATTGGGGAAGGGGGGGGGGAGATATTACTATTGGTGTGTATACTGGAGAGTGAGCTGTATGTACGGTGAAATGTGGGCAGATCTCGCTGGTGGTATGGATACTGGGGAGAAAGCTAAGTGTACTCTGGAAAGATCTCATTGGTAGTATGGATACTGGGCAGTGAGCTATATGTTCTGGGGAAAGGTCTCATTTGTGGCGTGAATACATGGCAGTGAGCTGTATGTGTTCGGGGGAGAGTTGGATACTGGAGCGTGAGCCGTATGTAATGAGGGGCATATCCCACCGGTGGTGTGGATACTGGGGAGTTAGCCATATGTAATGAGGGGCAGATCCCAGTGGTGATGTGGATACTGGGGAGTGAGCCCATACATAATGAGGGGCAGATCCCATTAGTGGTGTGGATACTGGGGAGTGAGCCATATGTAATGATCGACAGATCCCACTGGCGGTGTGGATACTGGGGAGTTAGCCATATGTAATGAGGGGCAGATCCCACTAGTGGTGTGGATACTGGCAGGGGTGTATCTACCGCAAGGCAAACTAGGCATTTGCCTAGGGCGGCAACTTTCCAAGGGGGCAGCAGAAAGGCCAGACTTGCCTTTGGGCATACTGGGCACTTGCCCAGTAGGCCGAGGCTGGGCGGCACAGAAACAGGCAGCGGTGGCAGCCTAATTCGGCAAACTAGTCGGCCGCAAGTTCCTAAAAGCTGCTGCCTAATTAGACTGCTGCCCAGTGGAGGGGAGGGCCCTGTGCGATGCGGTCCTGCTGGCTTTGTACAGGAGGTGGAGGAGAAGCAGTAAGTGCCTCAGTGCTGGCTATAGCATGTGATCTGTAGTGGGATGTCCCAGAAGCAGGGGACTACAATGTATTCTGTTAGTACTGATGGCACTTTGAGTTGCAGGTAAGAGGAGCAGCACATGTATGCAGGGAAAGGGACTATGCACAGTCCTCCTGAGACCCTGCACAGGCCACCATATACCGAACACAGCCCACCATAGACCGAACACAGCCCACCATAGACCCCGCACAGTCCTCCTGAGACCCTGCACAGGCCACCATAGACCCCACACAGCCCACCATAAACCCTGCACAGCTCTCCTGAGACCCCGTACAGCTCACCTGAGACCATGTACAGCTCTCCTGAGACCCCGTACAGCCCATCTGAGACCCCGTACAGCCCACCAGAGACCCAGTGACTGACTGACTGGTTGCTCAAAATGTCCTAAACAGGATGGGGTGGGGCAAATTTAGATTGAGCGGGGTACCCGAGTTTAGTCTTGCATAGGGCAGCACAAAACCAAAATACACCACTGGATACTGGGCAGTGAGCCATGCGTAATGAAAGGCTGATCCCACCAGTAATTTGGATACTGGGGAGTTAGCCATGTGTAATGAGGAGCATATTCCACTGGTGGTGTGGATACTGAGGAGTAAGCCATATGTAATGAAGGGCAGATCCCACTGGTGGTGTGGATACTGGGGAGTGAGCCATATGTAATGAGGGGCAGATCCCACTGGTGGTGTGGATACTGGGGAGTGAGCCATATGTAATGAGGGGCAGATCCCACTGGTGGTGTGGATACTGGGGAGTGAGCCATATGTAATGAGGGGCAGATCCCACTGGTGGTGTGGATACTGAGGAGTAAGCCATATACGTAATGGGGGGCAGATCCCACTAGTGGTGTGAAAACCGGTGAGTGAGTTATATGTAATGAGGGGCAGATCTCAATGGCGGTGTGGATTCTGAGAAGTGAGTTGTGTGTATTGGGGAGAAAAATCTATCTGGTCATCTCTTCCCCTATATTTCACTTCACTTATGTGTGTAGGAAATCAGTGACATCTAAAAATGTATGCACTGTGTGTGTGTGTATGTGTATATATATATTGAAGTGTAAAGTGAACAGCAGGCTACTTTAGAATCTTATATAGTCATCCCTTTGTTTGACCTTGTATCATTTATTTGCCAGCATCTCATTTCCCTTGTGTTTTACGCTCTTTACTATTTCTTTGTAATGGTTTTTTTCTTTCCTTTTTTTTTTCCACGCTCCCTGACTGGCCTTGCTAAAATTTCATAAGCGCCACTAAATACTTTGGGAAATAGTCTACATGGAAGATTCTATTTGAAACAAAATTACTTTCCTATCTATCTTCACTTCAAGAGGAATTTAAACATTCTTGAATTGAAAAGCTAATGCATTTTGAAGGCAGTAAATAATGGATTTATTATTGTAGAAACAGTTCAAACAATTTCTAAAAGATTGTACTGGAAGGCAATAATAATGTTGGTCAACTCTGGGCAAAACTCTCCGCGTTGTAAAATTCTGCATTAATCACATGCCTACTTTTTAAGAACCTGGTTTTCTAAAATGCAGAAATGAATGTTCCTGTTCCCCCTGACATATTTATTGGCCAGACTTCTCGCGTTTGTGTACATACATTTAATTCCTGTCTTATGGGCCAAATGTTTACTTGATATTGGTTGGCCAGGCTTAATTGTATTATTTATTGCTATCGGGTTTACTATATTCACTGCTTTTGCACTAATGACTACTAATGATGTGAAGGACTACAATCTCAATACAAATGAGTAAACTAACTGTGAGATTGTAGTCCATCATGGGAGCGAGCTTGGAGCGGTGACTACTTTACAACACACACAGGGACCATGGGGAACAAAAGTAGCCCCCCTCCAGAAGGAAGGACAGTGTCAGCACCAATTCAGAGATGATTTGAGTATCTACAGCCGAGTGATACACAAATAAGATACATGTTTGTCAATAATTAAGGTACCTGAATGTATCTTTAGGTTTTAACCTCTGAGTTTAGTGTCGCTTTAATGAATTTTGAAGGATGTTCGGATTCACTTCATAGTTTTATGACCTTTGTGAGCATTGCTGGAGTTACCATTAAACACAGTAGGCCTGTGCCTATGGACGGCAAAGACCTAGGGATAGGATGACCATATGTCCAATTTTAAACGGGACAGTACCATTATTTCTTAATTGTTCGCCCATCCCGTAGTTTCTTTTAAAAAATCAATGTTGTCCCGTTTTCCGTCTTAGGAGTGTGGCTCCTTTAATGAGACCTTAAATTCTACATCCATGTGGCCAGCCAGTCTCATTAAGGAGGCGCACTCCTAAGAAGTCTCCGCCGGCGCTCATTCTTCCTCTGCGGCAGCACTGACTGGGAGGAAGTTCCGTATAGGTGCATAGAGCGCACTCTGCACCTATATGTAACTTCCTCACAGTCAGTGCTGCCGTGGAGGAAGAATAAGCACCGGCGGGGACTTTAGGCAGCCATTTTATATGATCAACAGCATCAACATCAATTGTCTCATCAGGGCAGTGCTCCAGAGTGTTAAGAAATCTCAAGGTTAATGGCATAGTTCTCTGCTCCTCAGACTAACACAATGGAAGGATATCAGGCAGTATAGGAAGGGGGAAAGGTGCAGAAAGAATGCAAGGGCGATGTATGCATGTCATATTTCCAAAGTAGGCCACGTATGCACGTGGTGGTCAATATTGCCCCCACACATTTTTTTGTTTTCAATGTTCAGTTTCGGATTCGGAGGCTCGTTGCCTCCGAATCCGAAACAGCATAATAATTCATTTAGTCTTTAAAGGAGAACTATGAGGTGAGTGATTTTCACTCAACCTCATAGTTCGAGTCGACGTGTGACAATTAAACTGTCACACGTCGGCTCAATAGAGCGGGAAGTGAGCAAACACATACTGTCGCTTGCTCACTTCTCAATCATGTCCCTGCAGAAAGCCGTGACTGTCACTGACGACTCCCTGCAGGGATTCCCACCTCCCCGCTCCGAACCCCCCTAGCGTTGACTGGCGGAAACGGACGGGGCGGGTACAGCTAGCTCTGCCTCTAGATAGGCAGATCCAGCTGTCAATCACACAGCTAGGGGGGGTCTCGACATTAATGTTGGGATCCGACCTGGCTGCCGAAGCCTCAGTATACCACGAGCTGTAGCTCGTGATATACTTAGCTTTTGGTCACGGGAGGACGCTAGTTTGTGTCCACCCGTGACCCTTAGGAGGACTATGGGGAAAAACTTACCCCATAGTTCTCCTTTAACTTTATGCTGTACACATCTACTATATTGTCTTAAAACCTTTTGTTATCATCTTACTTTTTCATAAATACAGAAAACCATTCCGTTTTTTGCCATCCCAATGTCCTGTTTTTGGCTCAAGGAAATATGGTCAGCCTACCTAGGGGTGACTTTTCCCCATATAGTTACCAGGCACAAATGTATTTTCCCAGTAGTAGTGCCACTTTACTGGAAGCTAGGTTAGGACCAGTAAAACAACAAAATGTTCTGTTTAAAATAGGTGATCCTAGTAGAGGGGCGGTGCTTCCGAAACCAAAGTCTGTGTACCTATAGGCTCAGGCTATCAGGCCCTATTTGTAAGGTAAGTAGCCAACAACTTTCTGTGTTTCCATGCCCACTGAAATCCTCAATAACTTTTATGTCCTTATATTATACAACAGGGGTACCTTCTGCCATTTGTTACTATATGAAGTGTTCCCATAACAACCGGAGTTGGCAGGAAGATGAGCAACATTAACTGAGCAACAACAATGTACTTGCCATCTCTCTCAGACTCCACTAAATTGCTTTCCTCTGGCATTCCACTCATCGTACCCTTTTCATGTATTTTATGAACAGATTTGAAAGCATCTATAAAGCTTGTACTGTATACTCAGTGCGTTTCATTTCCCTTGAACGGGAAGGATATCAGTGACGTATGCACTGCAGAACACAACATAAACAAAACAAAGATCTCATTACTTTTCATTACTTCCCACTTTTTGATGTTCATTCTCACCCATCTTCCTTTCTATATCACATAAAGTCTTCAAGGAGTTTTCCTTTATCTAATACATTTAGTTCTGGCTTGTGCATACTCCCCTGAAATTCAACGAAAAACATTAGTTTTCTCTCACACACACAATTGGTCCATCTCAGCATTACTGAAGAAAAAGGTATGAAAAGGTGCCTTCCTCTTCCTTAATAGTCAAAGTGAACCTTGTCCTCTCCCTAAATAGTCAAAGTAGACCTTGTCCTCTCCCTAAATTTTTCATGTATTTTATGAACAGATTTGAAAGCATCTATAAAGCTTGTACTGTATACTCAGTGCGTTTCATTTCCCTTGAACGGGAAGGATATCAGTGACGTATGCACTGCAGAACACAACATAAACAAAACAAAGATCTCATTACTTTTCATTACTTCCCACTTTTTGATGTTCATTCTCACCCATCTTCCTTTCTATATCACATAAAGTCTTCAAGGAGTTTTCCTTTATCTAATACATTTAGTTCTGGCTTGTGCATACTCCCCTGAAATTCAACGAAAAACATTAGTTTTCTCTCACACACACAATTGGTCCATCTCAGCATTACTGAAGAAAAAGGTATGAAAAGGTGCCTTCCTCTTCCTTAATAGTCAAAGTGAACCTTGTCCTCTCCCTAAATAGTCAAAGTAGACCTTGTCCTCTCCCTAAATAGTCAAAGTAGACCTTGTCCTCTCCCTAAATAGTCAAAGTGGACCTTGCCCTCTCCCTAAATAGTCAAAGTGAACCTTGTCCTCTCCCTTAATAGTCAAAGTGGACCTTGTCCTCTCCCCAAATAGTCAAAGTAGACCTTGTCCTCTCCCTAACTAGTCAAAGTGGACCTTGCCTTCTCCCTAAATAGTCAAAGTGGACCTTGTCCTCTCCCTTAATAGTCAAAGTAGACCTTGTTCTCTCCCTTAACAGTCAAAGTGGACCTTGTCCTCTCCCTAAATAGTCAAAGTGGATCTTGTCCTCTCCCTAAATAGTCAAAGTGGACCTTGTCCTCTCCCTAAACAGTCAAAGTGGACCTTGCCCTCTCCCTTAATAGTCAAAGTGGACCTTGTCCTCTCCCTTAGTAGTCAAAGTGGATCTTGTCCTCTCCCTTAATAGTCAAAGTGGACCATGTCCTCTCCCTTAATAGTCATAGTGGACCCTGTTCTCTCCCTTAATAGTCAAAGTGGACCTTGTCCTCTCCCTAAATAGTCAAAGTGGACATTGTTCTCTCCCTAAATAGTCATAGTGGACCTTGTCCTCTCCCTAAATAGTCAAAGTGGACCTTGTCCTCTCCCTAAATAGTCAAAGTGGACCTTGTCCTCTCCCTTAATAGTCATAGTGGACCTTGTCCTCTCCCTAAATAGTCAAAGTGGACCTTGTCCTCTCCCTAAATAGTCAAAGTGGACCGTGTCCTCTCCCTTAATAGTCATAGTGGACCTTGTCCTCTCCCTAAATAGTCAAAGTGGACCTTGTCCTCTCCCTAAATAGTCAAAGTGGACCTTGTCCTCTACCTTAATAGTCAAAGTGGACCTTGTCCTCTCCCTAAATAGTCAAAGTGGACCTTGTCCTCTCCCTAAATAGTCAAAGTGGACCTTGTCCTCTCCCTTTATAGTCAAAATGGACCTTGTCCTCTCCCTTAATAGTCAAAGTGGACCTTGTCCTCTCCCTTAATTGTCAAAGTGGACCATGTCCTCTCGCTTAATAGTCATAGTGGACCCTGTTCTCGCCCTTAATAGTCATAGTGGACCCTGTTCTCTCCCTTAATAGTCAAAGTAGACATTCCTCTCCCTAAATAATCAAAGTGGACCTTGTCCTCTCCCTTATTAGTCATAGTGGACCTTGTCCTCTCCCTTAATAGTCAAAGTGGACCTTGTCCTCTCCCTTAATAGTCAAAGTGGACCTTGTCCTCTCCCTTAATAGTCAAAGTGGACCTTGTCTTCTTTTTCCTTAATAGTCAAAGTGGACCTTGTCCTCTCCCTAAATAGTCAAAGTGGACCTTGTCCTCTCCCTTAACAGTCAAAGTGGACCTTGTCTTCTTTGCATTTGGTAGTCAAAGTGGACTTTGTCTTCTTTTCCTTTAATATTCATACAAGATAATACAGGATCGTCCTGGATTTCAAAGTAAAATGCTGCATCTTATATTAATTCAGTATTAGAAACAGTTTGTCCTCTCCCTAAATAGTCATGTGAAGGCGGCTGCTGATGTGAAGGAGGGTGATTCCCCATGCAATGCCAAGGAGTGACGTCATCAGCTACTGTGGATGTCAGTGTCCTTTAAACTATTAAATATAGCTATTTACATCACCCCACCTCCACCTTCTGTCCCTTATTTTAACAGAACAAAGATGATGGCTCCCATCCCTGAATAACTAAAGTTAACTAAAAGCAATACAATAAATGCTAAAATACCAACATTACACCCCTGATCCTGGCCACTTCCTGTAGGTGTCATTGATGTCCCTGGGCATCACTGCTTGATCCTGGAAAAACTGAGAATCACAAATCTCACAAGGATAATACAATAT
>NW_017307399.1:463987-470771 GCF_000935625.1 Nanorana parkeri | reverse complement strand
GTATATATATATTGGAGTATTCCCTATCAATTAACAATGGTTGTACAATCTTTGCACAATATGCTTTTGCTGAATTGTGTAAAAATTAAAAAAGTTATTTACCTTCAAATTAACTCTGAACTCCTCACATACAACTACACACACAAGAGCGACGTTACTTGCCAAATGATTAGCATTTCTGTCCATTTATCCTTGAGATTACAGAACAGCCAGGAGGGTGGCATCATTTTCTCTTTTACATTGAAGGAATGCAGTGGTGTCATCTCTAAACCCCCAGCCTGCTGATTGAGTAGTGAAGGAGCAGCAGTAGCCTGAGAAGGTAATCCCTTTGCTCTCACCTCCTATAAGCTTGCTTCTTGTCAGCACATTTGCACAGCTAATTGGCTTCTGGTGTTGCCCCTCCCTCTCCAAATCTGTGAGCTGCTGTATTGGGGACTGTAAGAAGTTGACATGAAGTTGTGAAGTACTCTCATCACAACGGACTACAGCTTTCAAGCAGCAGAGATTGTAGTCCACATACATAATTTATTTCATTAAAGTGACATTAAACCCTCAGATTTTTTAACATAAAACAATACTGTAATGTGTGCCTTACTGTAATCCATGGTAGTTTCCCTTCTCTTTGCTGCTCTTCCTTTTAAATCCGTGTCTGTTCTCATGCTCTGCAGAACTTCTGTTTTGCAGCAGACTGCCTTGTCTCTGGAATGGATACATGGTGTCTGTGTGTAGTTTTGTAATCTGAGCCAGCACTACAGGAAGAGGCCCTGAGCTGCAAAGGGAAGTTCTCCCCCAGCATGAGAAGACATGAAGGAAGAGCAGCAAAGAGAAGGGAAACAACCATGGATTACAGTAAGGCACACATTAGAGTATTGGTTTATGTTAAAAAATCTGAGGGTTTAATGTCACTTTAAGCCCTGATCACATGGGCTTGTTTTGGACCCCTTGAACACATTTACTTCCTGACTTAAATGTCCTCTGACCCTCATTAAACAAAGTTGTATCTGGACTTATTCTGACTCCAACTGTTGAAATAATGAGTTACCCCTTCCTGAGACCTTTATACCTGGTCTGTTCACCAGATACAATCATCAATCTTCGTCAGATAGCTGAGCTCACCAAATACTTTGCATCCACGATAATATTTATTGAATGGAGCAGGATTCTGGCAAACAATATGATGTGGCTGATGGCTAAATTTGCATTATTTGTATTGGTCAAAACAAATATTCTTTCCTCCTAGTCTCATGTGCACATGTGGCCATAGATGGCTGAATCTTACATTGAGGAAGAGGGAAGTTACATTATAGAAAAGGGAGGAAACACAAAAGGTGTAATAAACTCAATGACCACAAGGTGACAGCATAAAAAACAATAATGTAATACACAATAATACCAATGCAATGCATTGCCATACAACTGCTGGAGGCGGCACAGGACTATTTTAATTGCTGCGGTGCTTCAGTTCCTAAATCTACAAAAAAATACATGGGTGCATTAATTAGTGGCTTTTATATTTAACTGGATTTCAGTGTCAACATGTTATTATATTACTATTTTTAAACAATAACAATACATTGGACTTTATACTGATTAAATTATAGGTATGGCTGTTTAACGCTATCCAAAAAATCTAGACTCCGATAAAATATAGATAATCACAGCCCCAGATAAAAGGTGTGGGGGAAGCAGTTGCCAGGTACTTTTGGATATCCTTCTGAGTGTTCTGAGTTCTCTGGCCTTGGGCCACTGTCGGCAAAAATCTAGAGACTAATGGCTCAATTTTAAAGGAGTGCAGAAGGGAAGGGAAAATCCTAATCTATAATACAAACCACACAACTTGTACAACTAGGTGTCCATGGTTTCCCCCAGGCTATTAGGACCCTCACAATGCCCTTTCCTATAAATAACATTAAAAGGACGAACACCATAACTCATATAAATATATGTTAATTCAAGGCAATTAGCTATGAACTTAAAAAGGTAAAAACGCTCAGTTTGTATCAAACTAGCAGTATGTTTTATGTAGAAGCTCTTAAAGAACAATGGTGAACTGGGGGCCATCCTATTAAAATGTAAGTAATTGACCAAATTTTACAAACCAGTAAATGAGCTTTAACCTTTTCACTGCCAGACCCTGCTCTCCCCTTTTTAACCTCAAGTGATCATATCGCGTACCTGACTGGAGACTCAGCTGAGAAGGGGGCTGCCGCTGCACCTCTTGTCCCACACCTCTGGAAGTAGTGACAGGGGATGTAAGGACAGAGCGGAGCACAGGTGCCGATACTGGTGGCTGGCCGGTTCTCGAGGAGACGCTTGAGTGCGTTGGACTAGCTGGTGAATTGGCAGGACCGAGATGACACCAGGACCTCTTGAAACCAGAGCAGGCAATGGGTACGAGGTAAAAGGAAGCTCTGGCAGGGTGTCGTTGCTCAGAATGCTGATGGAGCAATCCACCAAGTGGCAGACCAGGAGGGAAGTCAGGTTCAAGCCGAGGTCATACACAGGGAGCTGAATCTTGAATCACAGAACTTGAGCAGGGTCAGGAAACGTAAGCCAGGGTCATACACAGGAGATCAGAGAGCAGAGTTACCAAATCAGGAGGAGGAGGCAAAGTCAAATGGTCACAAGCTGGGTTCATACACAGGATGTCATGGTTACAAGAACAGGGTACAGGGCACATAGGGACAAGCTGAAGAACACTCAGCAACTTGATCATGGCTTTATGTCTGTTTAAATAGGATAGCGTGCACGCTAATGAGCGTGCACCTGTACGCTAACGAACACGTTTCTGAGCAGGAGTCCATCTGCAGGTAAGTCTCTTACAGATCAGACCATTTTTGCAGATTTTCACTTTTTGTTTTTTAATTAGTATTTTTCACTTACAGCTTTCAGAGTTTGCAAAATTCTTTTTTTGAGATAGAGAAAGGACCTGGTAAAACTCATCACCACAACTCCCTCACTAACTAAAGGGGTTGGGGTAAAACTGTCTCTACAATACTGTTCCTGTCTAAGTACATCCATCCACAATCCAGGGCACCTTGCTAATGCAGATGGTGCAATTTATAGCACATATGCATCTCAAACATGTCAAAATATGACACAGGCTTCTCCAAGATGGTGCCCAGAGCCCATAGCAGAGGAGACATTAGTGCAAGCTGGGCTCTCTCTAGTGCCAATTGTAAACAGCAGTCACGTGACCACTTTGTTTACACTGAAGGAAAAGGGACTTGGTGATAATGGGATCACTGTATCACTTCCCAGTACCACAATTCCCTCACTCCTTCAGTACAGCAGAGGGAGGTTGGCAAACTGGAGGTTCACCAACGGGAGTTGATGTTTCCACCTGAGGCAGGTACCTCTCCTTGAGTAAGTCTTCCAATGGAGCTGACTTTGGCTAAGATGCAAGAAGTCTACAGAAAAAAAAACCCCACAAGGGTTCAGAAGTTATCCAGCTTCTTTCTGTGAAATAACATCAAACACTGGACCATCCAGGATCAGTTGTTCCTCCACACCATATGGTCTTGAGTCCCATATGCTTCAAGCTTACTGTCCATAGTTCCTTTTCTTTAGCCAGCAGCAAGATATCACATGCCATCAGAACTAGCGCTTTCGGGGCCGTGCAGAGTCCCCTTTATCAGGCTCAGCAATGACATTGTGCTCAAACATCACATAACATTATATAGACCAACAGATAAATAAAACACACCCATCAGAACAATTGCTGACGTCATATTGATGTCATGCCCTCCAACTTGGTGTGCTGGTGACATCTATCTACCAATATTGACTGGCGGCGCCATCCGCAGTCATTACAAGCACCCCCATTTGCTGAATTGGGGTCTCTGGTAAGGAGTGCGGCAAGGCAACTCTACTTTTGTTTTAGTATGCAAGTCCTCATTATTTAACATGGTAAAAGCAGGCTTCTTCTAGGTTTTTGGACTTAAGGTTCGATGGCCAGGACAATATCAAAAATTGTTATATGCCCATTGGATAGAACAGGTACCCGTCTCCACCAGTAACGGCTTCCAGTAAATGAAATTTGGATAATGGACCACATTTCTCCTTTACGGAGGAATAACACTTGTGCACAAGGCAGCTTTTCTCCCTGCTTCCGCCTTAGCCCAACACCGTCGGTGACATTTGCACAGCTAATTTCGATTCTAAGTCTTATAGAAAGTAAAATTTAAGCTGTTGGATTTGTTTATACAATAAATTGCCTGTGGCCTCTCTGTCACCCATACAAGTGTTTTCTGTCTTTTATTTGGACGTGTAACGTTAGCTGCGCTTGAATTTAATAAGCACAAGGTGCCACATTCACGTACTTTAGACTTCTCTGATTTTATTATAAATAATTAGTCTTTCGATTGCTAAAAGTCACACACACAGGCGCACACACATGCACACACACGAAAGCACACACGCCAGTCTATAAAACACAATTTGCAATATCTTTTAAGCTGCTAAATCTACTCAGAATAGAACAGTGCTAAGAAACGTCGGAGAGATATTAGAAGGAATACTGCTAGAAAAGGCTTAAATCCTAATTCCACCTCTCCGATAAATTACTTGTAGGATTAGCCATGCAGAGGGTAAGGGTCCATTTACACTTCTGAGCTTAATAATGCATGATTTTTTTTTTTTTTTACTCCTCGTTCTTCAAGGAAGACTCTGCTTTCCTTATAAAAAAAAGAATAAATACATTTAATTCCTCCACAATCTATTTTGTAAATTGCTGCTATTAAAATAAACCATTTTTTTCAGCCTGTACCTAGCTCTGATTTTCCAAAGCGGACAAAATATTTTTTGCGAGCCCTCTACGGGGATACAAGCGTTCAGTGGTGATTCACCTCGTCAATGCGGCACATGCTTGTATTCCGGCTCTGTGGAAACAGGTCTCTTCTGCCACCATCCAGCTCTGGTTTAGCAAGATCCAAGGCATCAGGCAGATGGAAGACCTTACCTTTTCTCTCAGGGGGACGGCGGCCTGGTTTTGCTCTACCTGGTGCTGGTGGGACGAGTTTTATAGCAGTTAATGTACACAGCACATTACACCAGGGCTGTCTCTAGCCTTTTTGCCACCTTAGGCGGCAAGTGGAGAGGGTTTGGCGGGTGTTGCTTGATGTTGAAAAATCGGGGGACAGAGACGAAGGAGTGTTGCTGGTGGAGAGGGACGCTACTATGACCCATTCAGGGAGATGTGTAAGGGTTCTCCCTGCCCAGCTCTTAGCAACCCGGGAAGCTCTGGCCAGTGTCCTGCTGAGCTCCTGGAAACCAGTGACGTCACTGGTTGGCAGGAGCACTGCGGGACACTCAGGGCCGGATTCACTCTCCCTGCTGCCACAAGGCCAGGTTCCGCAATGTGCCCCCCCTTCAAGCCAACCAACCTGGGGTTATTTTTTTTTTTTATTGGTTCTTTATTTTTTTTTAAACTTTTTTATCACTTTTTTATGTTTATTTTTTTTAACTTTTTTACATTTTTATTTATCACATCGTTTACTTTTTTTATTTTTAATATTTTTTTTTATCTTATTATTGTTTATTTTTATAATTATTTTCTTATTTTTTTATAATTTGTTTCTTATTATTTCTTACTTTTTAATCACCTTTTTATTTTTGTATCGCAGATATCCCTTATAAACGTACAATCGGCTTCCCCGCTGTACATTTAGCCCTGCTTGAGAAAAGCAGGACTAAATGTACAAAGCGCAACTTACCACCCGGCGCCCGGAACTACATGTTCCGGGCGTCGGGGGATTTCACACTGCTGCCGCCCCTCTGCACCCTGCCACCGCGGGGCCAGGCCTCGGTGGCCTTGTGGGGAATCCTGGCCTGGGGACACTAGCAGGAATGTCCAAAGTTGCTAAAAGCTGGGCAGGGAGAGATGTGTATGACCGTTACACATATCTCCACCCAGCGCTTAGCAACCTGGGACGTTTTGGCTGGAAAGGGGCGGCAGGCACACTGAAAACATTGTGCAGCAGAACAGCCATGCCGTTCTGCCTGCCGCCCCCTATGTGACCCAGAAAGATGCTGCCTCTTATAGGGATGGTCAGTGTTCCTTTGCATCAGTCCTTGCCTTTAACCCCTTCGTGACGGGAGACGTACACTGTACGTCCAGCCACAAAGGGACCAAATGACTCGTCACGTACACTGTACGTGACGAGTTATTTGCTGCACTAGAAGGCTGCTAACCGCTGAGAATCAGCGGTTACCTTTCAGTAATGGATGTTTAACTATCTAGAGATCCATTACTGAAAGGGTTAACCTTTTTCAGACACCCGATACCTTAATATCGGGTGTCTGAGAGTCACTGCAGAGCGGACACACATGTCGGCTTTTGCCGGCATTCTGACAGCTCGTATAGATTGAGAGATATCTCTCTCAAGCTATACTGGCTTTTTTTTTTTAATCTTTTGACTTTCAAGAATAGATACAAAATGTTATGTATTAGACACATAATGTATCTATTCTTGAAAGTAGAATGTTTAAGTTTTCTGAAACATTCACTGACAGCTGAATCCTGAACTGCTGCAGGATCAGTGTCACTAACTTATTATCGGCTGTTCTGAAGTTTGAAGCAGCCTGATAATAAAAAAAAATGTATTAATTTATCAAGCAGTAATAGTGAGATTAATTCACAATGGCTGCCTGATATAATTAAATAAATACAATTTGTAAGTATAAAAAAAGTGAAAAGTGTAAATAAATAAAAAAAATAGTGAAAAGTGTAAAAAAATTAAAAATAAGGGACAAATAAATGAATGTATGTATTGCATTTTTTTTT
>NW_017307399.1:461734-463275 GCF_000935625.1 Nanorana parkeri | reverse complement strand
AAAAAAAATGTATTAATTTATCAAGCAGTAATAGTGAGATTAATTCACAATGGCTGCCTGATATAATTAAATAAATACAATTTGTAAGTATAAAAAAAGTGAAAAGTGTAAATAAATAAAAAAAATAGTGAAAAGTGTAAAAAAATTAAAAATAAGGGACAAATAAATGAATGTATGTATTGCATTTTTTTTTAGCTGTGCTGGTTTTGTTAAAAAAAAAAATACTACAAATCAAAACTGGGAAAAAAGGGTTTTTTTTACGTTTTTTCCTCTTTTTTAATTTGTATTTGTCCTAAGTGAGGCGTTAGACACACATATGTGATATAAATATATAGCCCTATCTGTCCTCTAAAAAACAATATATAATATGTGTGGGTGCACTTTGTAAGAAAGTATATTACTGACGTGGAAGAATCACACAGCAAAAATGTCAAAAGTGTGTCAGTCATTTACGAACAGAAACCAAAAACAAGCTCAGTCATGAAGGGGTTAAGGAGCTTATAATCTAGATTCCTATATTGCATGCATAGGGCCACTTAACCTACCAGCATGTCTTTAGAGTGTGGGAGGAAAGCCACACAAGCACAGGGAGAGCATACAACTCCATGCAAGATAGTGTCCATCACAAACCATTCTAGTGCATTACTGTGTCTTGTATTGCCCTGCACCACATGTATGTCGGCGGGTGAATTGCCTTGGTGCGTTGGGGTGTCCTTGAAAAACAAATAGCACCACAACACACCAATGTGTTCCTGGTTCATTGTCGTGCATTGCAGCTACATGTGTGTTACCACAACACCCCTCAATGGATAGCTCTGACTTATTGTTCACATTAACATGTTGAGAGCTGTAGATGCTGTAAATACTAGCTAGGGTTCCCTGAGACAGGAAAGCTGTATCCAGAGTTCCACTGTGGTCAAAGGGCTGAGAAGGGCTGGCCCAAAGTAATTTTAGTGCGTCCAGAACTCTGACATAGTTGAAGTATAATTTAAAAGAAAAACGTTTTTATAGTTTTGGATGGAGTTATGAGGGGTTCGAATCGCTGTCAGGTTTTTATTCCTGTCTGTGTCCCCGTTGTGTAGATTCACTCTCTCTAATTGTCCTGATCACCAATGTCACCGAGAATGAAAGAGAGGGGTACACCCAAAATAAAATAGAGGGTAAATTCTCCAATGTGGACACGTCTTCCTGTGACAAGTGTCTTAGAGGAGATATCCCTCACATTGGAAGGATATCCTTTCACTTCCTGTTGCGTCTTCAAGACAGGCAGTGAAGAGACTAGAGATCTCCTGGATGAGACATAGAAAAATAAAATTACAGCAGTGTTAACCCTCCACTACTCTATCCAAAATAAGTATTAATAATAATAATAATAATTATTATTATTTAAAAAAAAATAATAATAAATTTAATGTTAAGGAAATAATAAAAATAATAATAATAATAATAATGGCTTTAGATATACTTTAAAGCTGAGCTCCAGACACATATAAACAACATGCATTAATGTAGTTCTGCATTCATTAATACATTATTAAAGG
>NW_017307399.1:455763-461629 GCF_000935625.1 Nanorana parkeri | reverse complement strand
TTATTATTTAAAAAAAAATAATAATAAATATAATGTTAAGGAAATAATAAAAATAATAATAATAATAATAATGGCTTTAGATATACTTTAAAGCTGAGCTCCAGACACATATAAACAACATGCATTAATGTAGTTCTGCATTCATTAATACATTATTAAAGGATATCTATGGTCAAAAACTAAAACTAAATCTGTATTACTATATTGAATTTTGATAAGTTCTCTCCCACTCCTAATAACCAGATCCATCTAGAAGCTTGTAAACTTACTTATTGAAGATGCCCGTAGGATGGACTTCCTCAAAGGAGTGACACCATTTCACTAAGCCCTGTGAATATGTACCTCCTTGTGTCACCACCCTCACAGAGCCTCCTGTCTGAACTACAACTCAATGTCTGAACAATGTAACATTATCATTGCCTTCTGGAAGCAATGCATGATGGGATATGTAGTCGTGAGAAATTGAGATTGTGCTTCCTGGTGTCACCACTCTCAACTCAAATTGTGAACAATGTAACATCATCATTGCTTGCTGGAAGCAATGCATGATGGGATATGTAGTCTTGAGAAAGGGAGATTGCATCACATCAAGCAGTAGGAAAGAGATGCAAAGCACGCTGGGAATCCAGGAAGTGGTTGGAAGTGATGGGCAGAAGGAAGGCAGCGCTCACTACATAAGAGATTTTTTCAGCTTTGATTGTATTCTCAGAAACATCTCTATGTATTCCTATTACAATGCTGATGTTATAACAGGAGAGGATATGCTGACACTTTACAACTCCTTAAAAAGTTTTTTATTTAATATGTAACTAGTGTAAGTACAGGTATTTTTTGACTTGGCAGAGGGAGGGGCAGCACATGAAGTCAGTCAGATATTGTAAATGCAAATGTCTTGACAAGGAACATAGGAGGAGAGAGAGCAGAGTGAGCAGTGGTTTAAGCTCATCAGTGTGCTGCTGCTCAAGGGACACCACTGTATTCACTAGCGGAACTACCAGGGTCGCAACGTGATGCTCACAGGCAGTTGCGCGACGTGTGCTGTGCACTGCACTGTGAGCTCGGCAGCATGTCCCGGGTCACATCGGTCCAGCTGGCCCCCACTTCCCTAGCCTCAGTCCTCTGTAAAATCGATGACATGGCCGAGGAGGAGAAGGGCAGCCAGATTTTTCAACAGGAAGCTGGTCCGGGCTGAGCCTGAGGTGCGTGTCTAGGGCTGGCTGGAGAGCTAGGTGCTGCTGGTCCAGGGACAGAGTGCTGAAAGATGACTGGGTCAGAAGATCCTTGAGACCCCCCAGTGGCTTCATCATCACAGCATTGGGTGAGTCAGTGGGGGCTTTATCACAGCACTGGGGGCTTCATCACAACAGTGTGGGAGTCTTGGAGGGGGGTGCATCACAGCATTAGGGAAGCTATGAGGTAAAGTCAGGCTGGAGAAATAAAGGTCGTTTTAGGTATTGTTTTTTAAACACTTAAATGATAATAATTTCCCCCCAGCAGCAATAATACATTATTATTGCTGGTGGGAAGAGGGGTTATAATTGCTGCCTGGGGCTTATTTTTTAATGACTCCTGACAATGAATATTATTTTCCACCCAGGCAGCAATAACATTTACCCCCTCCCCCCAAATATTAATAATCTCCACCCAAGTCAGCAATACAAAATTATTATTGCTGCTAGGAAGGGCCAGGTAGGCTGCATGAGACCACACACATGCACTACCCCGGTAACTGCCAAGGCACTAAACATGTTTATGGGGGAGGGTGTAGTGGGGGCTTCATGGTTTCCTGCACCGGGGCCCTGAGGTTTCTAGTTACGCCTCTGACTGTATTCCTAATTCTGAGTCATGTGCATGATTGTATTGTGTGACTAAACTATGTAAATCTCAGGACTGGATGCACACAAATACTAATCCTTTGGACAGGTTACACAGCTCCCATATACAGTATGCATTCTATCTGAGTATTTATGTGTTTGGCTGTAGTTCCACTTTAATCTGTGCACAGGTGTACAGTGACAATATAATCCACGCTCTTTTAATTTGGAACCTTTAGCTAAAGACTGTGTGCGACTGTGTGCTGAGAACATTTGAGGAAGTTTCTGCTATGGCACATTATATACACATTAGTTTTCATACAGATTGTGTTCATTTAATTTCATTATCACCTTTCACCACATCGATTTATATAAATATTGTTTCGATGATATATCACCGACTAACCAAATAGATTTTGAACCGAGCGCAACACACAAGCCTTCCATTTTGCCATTCCGCCATCGCCTGCTAGATGGCGCTGTGGAATGCCAGATGGAGAGAGCCGCCGGGGGAAGGTTTGTGTATTGGACATTAATACTTTCGCTGGTTACAGTATGATGATTTATTTAATAAATGGACCTTTTTTTGCAAAATCTAATTACAAATATATGTGGGAAAGGTATTCAGTGTTTAGTGTAAATATTTAATGACAAATCGCAAAAAAAATCAAAACAACAAATTGTTTTGCAAATATGGTGTGCGTGTGCTGCGGAGGCTAATAGTGCTGTCTACTCAATGAAGAGCTTTTGTTGTGTGTTTACCGGGAATGCTGCTTGTTTCGGTATGAGAATTCAGCTTTTATTGCATTTACCATCATCCTGTGAAAGACATAGGGAGGCTGATTATTATGGGTAGCTAGCCTCCCTTACATACATGATTCATGGTAGGAGTTTATTCCTCTAACTTAAAGCTGACCTCTGGCCTTCCCTTCAGTCTTGCACAGTTGTACCGGCTACTCTCCTGGACTCAAATTGCTTACTCTGATTTCACTGCACACTGCGAGTTCCTCACAATGTGCATTAGAAGCTGCAGCAATCAGATGGAGACAACCTCATTTCCTGGCTGGAGGACGTCCAGCTTGACTGTCCCTGGGCCACCCTTTTCAATGATTGGATCTCAGTTCAATCATGGAGGCTCAGCATTACATGTGGGTGTTTCATATCTCTATAGGTTGAATTTGATGGACATGTGTCTTTTTTTCAACCTGACTAACTATGCAACTATGTAACGTTATCTAGGGTGGTCTGCATGCAAAGACATCCTGCCTAGAAACACAGACTCCTCCAGACTGACATATACCCATCAAGGCATTTCGATTTTTGCAAGCATGACCCATTGCTTGCATCAGGGCTGAGGTCTCTTGAGAGGAGTACTGTAGCAGGGGGCTGTGATATTTTTAGGAAGCTATGTGCAGCACCCTGCCAGCCCCCCATCAACCATCATTTGCCTGCATTGCATGTACAGCACCCTGCCTGCCCCATCAACCATCATTTGCCTGCATTGCATGTACAGTACCCTGTCTGCCCCATCAACAATGATCTGCCTGCATTGCATGTACAGCACCCTGCCTGCCCCCATAACTATGATCTGCAGCCTTGCATGTACAGCACCCTGCCTGCCCCATCAACCATGATCTACCTGCATTGCATGTACAGCACCCTGCCTGCCCCCATTACCCATGATATGCCTGCATTGCATGTACAGCACCCTGCCTGCCTCCATTAACCATGATCTGTCTGCTTGCATGTACAGCACCCTGCCTGCCCCCCATCAACCATGATCTGCCTGCATTGAATGTACAGCACCCTGCCTGCCCCATCAGCCATCATCTGCCTGCATTGCATGTACAGCACCCTGCCTGCCCCATCAACAATTATCTGCCTGCATTGCATGTACAGCACCCTGCCTGCCCCCATAACAATGATCTGCCTGCACTGCAGGTACAGCACCCTGCCTGCCCCCCATCAACCATCTGCCTGCAACACCCTGCCTACAGCACCCTGCCTGCCCCATCAACCATCATCTGCCTGCATTGCATGTACAGCATCCCACCTGCCCCATCAACAATGATCTGCCTGCATTCCATGTACAGCATCCTGCCTGCCCAATCAACCATGATCTGCCTGCATACCATGTACAACACTCTGCCTGCCCCCATTAGCAATGATCTACCTGCATTGCATGGACAGCACCCTGCCTGCCCCCATCAACCATGATCTGTTTGCATTGCATGTACAGCACCCCGCCTGCCCCCTATAACAATGATCTCCCTGCATTGCATGGACAGCACCCTTCCTGCCCCCATCAACCGTCATCTGTCTGCATCCACAGCTACCTCATGTATCATTTCCCCCTCCTCTTTTAGGTTGTAAGCCCTCAGGGGCAGGGCGCTCCTTACCATCTGGTCTTGAATTGTATTGTAACTGTAATGTCTTCCTTATATTGTAAAGCGCTGCGCAAACTGTTGGCGCTATATAAATACTATGTAATAATTGTATGTACAGCACCCTGCCTGCCCCCATAAACCATCATCTGTCTGCATTGCATGTACAGCACCCAGCCTGCCCCATCAACCAATAACTGCCTGCATTGTATGTACAGCAGCCTGCCCGCCCCCACCAACCAAGATCTGCCTGCATTGCATGTGCTGCACCCTACCTACCTCCATCAACCATGATCTGCAGCATTGCATGTACAGCACCCAGCCTGCCCCCATCAACAAAGATCTGCCCGCATTGCATGTACAGCACCCAGTCTGCCAAGATTAACAATGATCTGCCTGCATTGCATGTACAGCACACTGCCTGCGCCCATCAACCATGATCTGCCTGCATTGCACCAGCACACCAGCGTTGTAGTGCAGCCGCTGGTGTGAATGCAGCCTAAATGGCAGACTGCAGTCTGGACTAAGGGTTAGTTCACACCATAAGCAGCGCGTTCCAGTCCGATTCTGGCCGGAACGAACTGCCTCGCATTGCAGCCAGCTCACTTTTTTGCGTGCCTGGCGGGCCATTGAAGTGAATGGCACCGTAGCCACACCCTCCGGCCACAATGTGATCGCCCGCATGGGATCGCAGGGCACATTGTGCCTGCGGTTCGGAGCGCAGGCACAATGTGCCCTGCGATCCCGTGCGGGCGATCGCATTGCGGCCGGAGGGCGTGGCTACGGTGCCATTCACTTCAATGGCCAGCCACACCCCCTCCAGCCCCACAAAATAGTGAGCCGGCCGCAATGCGATAGAGTGCATTTGGGCCGGAACGCAATGCATATGGTGTGAACGTACCCTTAGTGAGCGTTCTGTCGTAACGTGATTCAGATTTATCACCGGACCTCCTTGAATTTTAATTTGCTGCTTCTTAACTAACAAAAAATAAATATTTATTTTTTAATTATGTTTTGCTATGCTGTCTGAATGGGAACACATAGCTGACATATAGAGGGGTTTTCTCAAATGTGACTGCCGAAGTAGAAATACATATCAAGCTTTAAAGTGCACCTGTTTTCCATTGTAACATTCAAAGCTAACAGGAATCACAAGGTACCTGTTAACTTTATTAGCCAGAATATCCTCCTATGTTATTTAGCTTCATTGGAGGGGCTTGATTTTTCCTGACTTCATAGATAAGTCCTGTCTACTGTTATTTCCCAAATGTGAGACTACAATCTCTCGTATAATTTACTAATTTGCATTGAGATTGTAGTCCATCACAGGAGTGAACTTGGAGCGGTGACTACTTTACAACACACACAGGGACCATGGGGAACAAAATTAGCCCCCCTCCAGAAGGAAGGAAAGTGTCAGCACCAATTCAGAGATGATTTGAGGATCTACAGCCGAGTGATACACAAATAAGATACTTTTTAGTTAATAGTTGAGGTACTTGAATGGATTTTTAAGATATAACTCCTGAGTTAAGTGTCACTTTAGTTTAACCTCTTGCCGTCCGCCCGTTAAGAAAAAACGGACGGACGGCAGACTCGCATCAGGAAAGACCCGCTCGTTACTACAGCCGTTAACGGCTGTTTCACATACAACCGATCAGCGGCTCT
>NW_017307399.1:451650-455718 GCF_000935625.1 Nanorana parkeri | reverse complement strand
CCCCCCCCAATGTTTAAGTCCCCCCCCCCGCGTTTACGCACATATAAATGTAAATATGCGTCGCATGCGCCAGTGCGCGAAAATGACAATTGCGCTACACATGTTACATATTAAAGCGAACGTCACAGTCAGAGCAATCATTTTAGGGCCATCAATCACTGATAACACTAAATTGATGAGCGGTAAAAGCTTTGAATGCGTCGCCAATGGCCACTTTTGGGTAATGTAGTTTTTTTGATGAATACTGAAAAATGGCCTGGATGGGAAGCGGGTTTAACAACGCGGATGTCAACTGGTTAAGACAGGGTTCAGTCCGAACCTGAGCTCATCCCTAGTGCGGTGTATGACAACCATGGCTTCTATGGCGTAGGACTTATGAATTGAGTGTTTGTTTGTAGTTGGATCGTGTCATGGTGGAGCAGAAACGTTTCCTGAACAGCAACATTTAAAATACGGTGTGTGAAAATATTTACTGTACCTGTTCAAGTTCTGGAGCAGCCTCTTCCAGACAATGAAATATGGGTTTTGACCGAACTGTCTGTGTTATGTTTCTTTTTTTTACTGTTTCTTTTATGTGAAGATCTTTTCATCGGCGACAATGTTCAGTCTTTCCCATTAAGCATTTACAGAAAAACGCTTAAGACGTTTCGCAGATAAAGAACACAAATGAATAGATTTGAACGGCAGTGACAAATGTCAGCATATCAATAGTGATCCATAAACATAATGGACTTGAGCAGGGAAGGGAGGTAGAATGTAACCAGCACTTTTCCTTTCTGCAACCAGGGAAACTGCCCAGATGTGTCATCGCTTTGAGAAAATAAATAATTAAAGCAGAGAGTTTCGAGACGATGTTATTGATGCCGCACGCCTGTAACAGTCAAAGAACGCCGATGTAAGGCTTGTCCGCGGGCCGATGGATCTATGTAAGAAATAACAGATCCACCCACTCTTGTCACAACTACCGTCCCTCTGAACCCGCCATGACTTTTTCTCTTGTCTCAGGGGGCTCTCGTTTTTTTGATGCAAACCCTGAGAAGCTTTCATTGTCTACAAAGAAAACAGCAATCTTTCCGGTACTAATTCAAGGTTATAACACGTTCTACATAGAGCATACCTGCTATGTTTTTTCTTATTTTCATCTCTCTTGAATGTAAACCTGTCATGAAAGATATAGGACACCTAGAGTTGTCACCGAAAAACAGGGGGAACTGGTTCTGGTGACAATTTTCAAAAAGGGAATACCACCTCTCTTAGGAGAGATGCACTTTCACTTATGGCTGTGTCTCTAGGGCAGGTTGTTGCCTTCACATGCACTTTAATACAGGGGTCTCAAACTCAAATGGCCCGAGGGCCACTGGGCAGTTTTCTTCTTCCATGGGGGCCACATGAGGAGAGAGAGAGATGAGAGAGAGACAGGAGAAAGATAGCAAAGAGAGACAGATAGGAGAGAGAGTGTGGGGAGACAACCAGGAGAGAGAGAGGAGAGACACAGCCAGGAGAGAGAAAAAGAGGAGAGACAGCCAGGAGAGAGTAAGGAGAGACAGCCAGGAGAGAGAGTAAGGAGAGACAACCAGGGGAGCGACAGCCAGGAGAGAGAGAGGAGAGACAGCCAGAAGAGAAAGAGAGGAGAGACAGCTAGGAGAGAGGGCAAGGAGAGACAGCCAGGAGAGAGGGTGATGAGAGACAGCTAGGAGAGAGGAGAGACAGCTAGGAGAGAGAGTGAGTAGAGACAGCTAGGAGAGAGAGTAAGGAGAGACAGCGAGGGGAGAGACAGCCAGGAGAGAGATGAGAGACAGCCAGAAGAGAAAGAGAGGAGAGACAGCTAGGAGAGAGAGCGAGTAGAGACAGCTAGGAGAGAGAGTAAGAAGAGACAACCAAGGTGGAGAGGGGGGAGACAGCCAGGAGAGAGAGAGAGGAGAGACAGCCAGAAGAGAAAGAGAGTAGAGACAGCTAGGAGAGAGAAAGAGTAGAGACAGCTAGAAGAGAGAGCGAGTAGAGACAGCTAGGAGAGAGAGTAAGGAGAGAGACAGCCAGGAGAGAGAGGGAGAGGAGATGCAGCCAGGAGAGAGAGAGGAGAGACAGCCAGGAGAGAGAGAGGAGAGACAGCCAGGAGAGCGAGAGGAAAGACAGCCAGGAGAGAGAGAGGAAAGACAGCCAGGAGAGAGAGACAGCCAGGAGAGAGAGAAAGAAGCGACAGCTAGGAGAGAGAGCAGAGAGACAGACAGGAGAGAGGGCAAGGGCAGTCAGCCAGCAGAGAGAGTGACGAGAGGCACCCAGGAGAGACAGAGAGCAGAGACAGCCAGGGGAAACAGCCAGACAGCTAGCCTGAAGCATGTACATATCACATACAGGACTCAAGACCCAGACTGTCCGCAGCAGATTTGACCCTGGGGTTATCACAAAGTAACCCATCAAGTGGGAGATGTAGAATACTGGACTGAGTACAAATTATACGGGTTTTAACCAAACTGTTGAAGAGCAGAGTCTGTCAGCAGCTGGTTTGTCCATCAATGTCTATGTGTCTCTGGAAGAGGTAGTTTTGTGTACAGAAAACATATTCCCTTCAAAAAACTACTGAGGATATTAAGATTCACCTTGGAGCTTTGTGACCTTTATAAATGTATTCAGCCTAAAGCTGTGTGCATTTATATGATCACTAAACTGCTTGGTGAATCCTAATGTCATTATAATCTAACCTGGGGGGGTACATTAATACATACATAATACAATACAGATATATACAGTACATTAAAGTAGAACTATGGTCAAAGGAACAGATGCATACAGTATATATATGATGCAGTCTAGGAAAAGAAATAAGGCAGAATTTATTGCTTATCTGAGTATCCTGAATAACACAGTTCTATTACCTGTTTATCCTTCCAGCATTTCCTTTTATTTTTCCACTTCTTTCAGCAGGGTGACAACACTGTTCTTTCTTCAGTGAAATCATCGCAGCATTGCCAATCTGTGGACAGGGTAACCTTAGAAGACATCTAGTTTTAGATGGACTTTAACTAAGCAACAAGCCTGATTCTAGCTAACACTTTCTCAGCAGGTAGACCCCGGCTGTCAAACTCAATTTAATTGTGGGCCGCATCAGTAACATGGTTGCCCTCACAGGGCCAGTTGTATCTGTAAGACAATATAAATGTATCTACTCTTTATCATATTAAATAATTGCCTCTACATTCGATTATTACTGGTTTTAGTAATAACTTAATAACTGTCTCTAAAAGTAGAAGTCTAGGAATTAATAATGTTGATTAGTGTAATGGTGCGGAATCTCAGGTGGCTGTGCTGGTTCTATGGTGGGCTGTCTGGACTCTCAGCCCAGATGGCAAGGATAACTTGCTACAAACTTGTGGCAGGGTGAAATTGTAATTTTTGTTAACTTGCTGCGCATATTCCTGGCAAGTTGTAGACTTGCAGAACACTTGCAGCACAAGTTCTAGGTGACACTTTTTGAATTTGTAGCAAATTTGCTTGGCAAGTCTACAGCAAGAGTCCTGCAGGTCTTAGCAAGAGCTCTGCAAGCTCGCGGGTCTGGAGACTTGCAATGCAGACTTGCTGTAATTGTGCAACAAAATTGTGAAGCTTGGCAAGTCTGCAAGAGTTTAGCAAGTCATTTTCAAACTTGCAGCTCAATCGCTTGCTATCGGGAGGTGGGCTATGTGGGGTCTATGGTGGGCTGTGCAGGGTCTATGGTGGGCTGTACGGGGTCCATGGTGGGCTATGCAGGGTCTATGGTGGGCTGTGGGGTCTCACAAGGGCATTGGCGACTCTTGGAACAATATATAGGGGGGGGACATAAGATACCACAGTTAGATCTGGGGGGGCACTAATAATTTTCATTGCATGTTGCTTTTACTTTTTATTTATTTAACTTCATTTTTGTATTTTTTATTCATTTAACTTTTTTTTTTTACATTTCTACTTTTTATTTATTTAACTTTATTTTTTTTTTTTACTTATTCATTTAACTTTTTTTTTTAAACTTTTTTAAATTTAATTTAATTTTTTTAAACTTTTTTTTTTTTACTTCATTGCTGGGAGCAATAGCCA
>NW_017307399.1:434975-451638 GCF_000935625.1 Nanorana parkeri | reverse complement strand
CGGGGAGAACCCTGTCCCAGCAGATAATTGTGTGATAACCGTCCCGGGCACAGTTATCTGCTGGGACAGAGATTCCATTTCTCTTGTCTTGCACTACCGACGGGACTGCCGCCACTGTAAGCGGGGGGGCAAGTGATAACCTAGCCAGTAGCGACGCCACTGCACAAGGGGTACCAATCGGTCTCGGCGGGTGCGGGTGGCATAGATCCACAGGAAGGAGGAGATTTGTTGCCGGTGCTGTAAGCGCCGCGATTCACAGGAAAGCTGCCAGGACTTCGCTGGGGACCTTGGCAGCTCAGTGCCTGTTTGCAGTGTGGGCATCCGTTTAAAAATGTAAAGCACCGCTACCGGCGCTTAGTATCAGAATCAAGGTGCGGGTGGAGACAAGGGGGAGTGCCGCATCTACAGGAGAGGTTTGAGGGTCACATGAAACGGCCTGTAGGGCTGGATTCAGCCCGTGGGCCTTTTGTTTCACACACGTGAGTTAGAGCAACAGTTTATTTTTAGATAAAAGTTTTAAACCATGGGAATAAAAGGTGACAATTGAAAGCACCGGCTGGATGTGTTCTAGTTTTTCCAACCCCTGTAGCTGCCACTTTTGCTGCACAATCTTCTCTGTATATACATTTTAAGAGATAAATACACGGCATGTGAAATAATAAACAGGGATTCAAATGCTGAAGACGATCATTACTTGTATTAACCGCAAACTGACTAAGATACAAATACAAAATAAATATAGCCATGAATAGAGAACAGGCTTCTGCATTCCTGCTTATTGTACGACGACACATGAGAGACCCAGATGCTCTCAAGGCAAGAAAAAAAATAGTTCTTTTCATTTTCAAACAGAATAGAAAGAGATAACAGCCATTCAATCAATCCCTGATCTGTTCTTACTTGAAATATTTTACATGTTTCAGAAGTTTGTGATACTTTAAACATAGGCTATATACTAAAATCTACCTTATCTTAGACATAATGTTGTTGGCCTTGAGTTGAGTAGGTAGGGCTTAGACCCTTTCAGGTTTTGATTCAGGTCTGTGCAGTGGTGTCTCCAGACATTTTGCCACCTGAGGCAGGGGTGTTGTTGGTGCATAACAGTGATGCCGTCCTCTGCAAACCTGGGTCGCCTTACCCGGCGCCCTGATGGTTGCCAGGAGCTGGTTGGGAGCCTACCAGAGCATTTTAGATTCCTAAGAGCTGGGCGGGGAGATCTTATGGTGCTTACACATCTTTCTGCCTGCCTCTTAGCAACCTGGGATGGAAAGGGGGCAGCATTGTGCAGCAGAGAAGCCACTATACAACAAACATGCTGCTCTGCCTGCCCCCTCCCCCACGAGCCCCAAAGGGAAGCCATCTGACACAACAGCCTCAGGCTGCCTCATCAAAGGGAAGGCCCTTGGTCTGTGACATTGGGGAGATTTCCCTTCACTAACTAGGTGGTCACCATGGCAGGAAGTGAACGGATCAGTTAGGATTTGCTTCTCTATAACAGAGAATAGACCTGTTTAGCTCCTGATGATATACCTACAGTCCGTTTTGCCATTATAAGTTATATATTTATTTTAACTGTTAAATCGATTTCTGTGACTTATGCTACATCCCGTCCTCCCTCTCAGATCTAGTTCTCTTAGGCTTAACTATTGGCAGTTCTGGCAGCACCATAAGAAAGAAGAATGCTGTTTATCAGGAGTGAAAAGGAGGCAGTAAAGCTGGGCTGATTATTAATGATGCCAGCCAGTTTGGGGGGAAAACAGAGATTTCAGTTAAATATTGCCATTTTGGTGAAATGCATTGGAGAAGGTGAATCCAAAGTGGTTTTTGGTGGTTTTCAAGGTTGCCTGAGGCTTTAAATGGTTTTTGATTATTACTAAAGCTCCCGTTAACTCTACTGGAGCTGTTCTATTGCCACCAACCCCTCATTAGCCTCATTATTTTACATAATTATCTAAATTAATAGATTATCCTACATACTGTACATATACCAACCTTCAAAAAAACACCCTCTAAATTCAGAATAAAAAAATGGAGAAGCCTGTGAAATTGTAACATTTGTGCAATGGTGTAGTAGGCATTACAAGGCTCCTGAGGCTTACAGAAGCTTCTTTTAACTTTGCTGGACCTGTCCTTTTGCTAAAGACCCCTCATCAATCTCAATATTTTACATAATTAATTAAATGCTCCCATAATATTATCCCAATTACCACACCCTTCAAAAAACACCCACTAAATTAAGAAACAAAAAAAATGGAAAGTTAAGTGAAATCTTGCCAATTTCATGACATGCATTGAAACCAATAGGGAAGGAGAATCTGGGGTAGGTTTGACGCTTTTAAGGGTGCAATAGACTTTAAGTATTTGCTAGGGGTTACAGAAGCTCCTTTTAACTATCCTGCACCTGTAATCATACCAACAACCCATCATTAGTCTCATTGTTTTACATATTTAATTGCTCTATTTTTTTTCTAAACACGCCACCCTTCAAAAAACACACTTTACATTAAGCAACAGAAACAATGGAGATTTCAGTGAGATCTTGCCATTTTGGTGAAATGCATTGAAACCAATGGGGAAGGCGAATCTGAACTGGTTTTGGTTGTTTTTTAAGGGTGCAGTAGGCTTTAAATGGCTCCTGGGGGTTACAGAACCCCTTTTAACTATCCTGGACCTGTTCTTCTGCCGAACAACCCTCATTAGCCCCATTATTTTACATAATCATTTAAATACTCTATCCTAAATACACCACCCTTAGTAAAACACACTCTAAATTAAGAAACAAAAAAAAATATTATTATTTTTCAGTGAAATGTTGCCATTTGATCATATTAGGGATGTCCCGATACCGATGCTAGCATCGGAATCAGGACCGATACAGGGCATTTTGACAAGTACTTTTTTTTAACTTTACCTTCTGTAGTTGGTCCTCTGGGCAGGCTGAGCGGAGGAGCGTCGCGTCACTGTTGTGGGCGGAGCTCCATGTGGGGTCCTAATGTAGGCACACACAGGTCGGGGTAGTCAGTGGGCACACACAGGTCGGGGCAGTCAGCGGGCACACACAGGTCGGGGCAGTCAGCGGGCACACACAGGTCGCAAGACTCTGATTCAGAGAAGGGGGGGGGGCAGCTCCTGATGATTAGTGCCTTGGCTCAGAGAGGTCACACATTTAGTTTTATGTCAGACCAGCCATTGTATCAGCCAAAGTCGTCACTTCTGGTGACGCGCGATCAGGCGTGACATTAAAAAGCGTGTTATTGCGCATGCAAAAAAAAATGTCACCTGTCCCTTTAAAGAAAAAGTATCGGTAATTGGTATCAGCAAGTACATTAGGGGAAGTACTTGTACTTGTACTTGGTCCTAAAAAAGTGGTATCGGGACATCCCTAGATCAAATGCATTGCAACCAATAAAGAATTCAACTCTGAGGTGGGGTTTTGTTGGTTTTTAAGGGTGTAGTAGGCTTTAAGTGGCTTCTAGAGGATATAGAAGCTCCTTTTAACTAATCTAGACCTGATGGTGACATTGGTAATTTCACTGATGGTGACATTGGTAATTTCACGTCAAAATCACTACTGAAGAGAGGCTTGTGACAATCCAGTTCCTTCTCTCGATTAGCATCTGTCTGTGAAGTGCAGCCACCTTAAGCCTAAATCCTTCTGGATCTAACTCAGGTTAGGACAGTTAAGGACAGCGCACTTGGAGCGGAGTGGAGCCAAAGACGGGACAAGCGGCCAAGCATCTGGGGAAGTCTAAGATACACATGATACACATCAATTATGATATTCAGGATGACACATTCTTTCATAGCCACAATTAATTAACATCTATTTCCCTGACCGTTTACCACCAGGGCCCTTAGATGTTGCTGTTCCTCTTCTAGGTGTCTCCATGTGCTCCTCGCCAATGCCATATTTGAGATGATTGTTTTTATCTCCCCAGGGTGTGGATTCCCTTACCATCAATTGTGCATCAAATTATTATGAGTTCTCTCAAGTTACTCCCTGTTCCTGAGGAAACGTATGTGAAACGCGTTTAAGATTGGGCCACTCTACATCTACCTGCAATTCAAGAATAATCATGTAGAGTAATGTGAACCTTCCCTTTTGAGTAATATGAGAAGCTTAAGGAGGTATCCCTTATGTTAACTGGGACAACTTTCAATTCTATATAGTTGATGGAATTTATACATTTTTGATACATTATTTCCAATGTAATATGTTTTTAATTCATTGTTTTTATACAAGATACTGCATACATTGATGTTTTTATGTAACACGGGTCTACAAGAGAGAGCCCGGAAATTAAAGTAGGTACATTTTACCAGAATTGGGTCACTAATAAAAGGAAAATTAAGTTCTGAGTATTAATTGGCTCCAGTTTCCAAAATACAGCTTCAGGTCAAAATTGCATCAAAATAATTCTAAATTACGAGGGGGATGTGCGATTATGCTCCATAACTTTTCTGCAAAATGTGATATAGCAATGTTTGAAAATTCCACAGTCCACCTCTTCTTTTCTGAGATCCCTTTTGCAATTGGGGAAACCATGCAAAAATAGCAGTACTATGATTGGTGGGTTCCCTCCACACCATTGGGACTGCAAAAGGCATGGACTTTTTCTTCTTATGTAGCCAATGACGCAGATAAGTTGCACATGTAATGCAACAATAATGAGGGGCCCAACTCTTGTCCTGATCCCCTATTTTGCATCCAAAATATAGGTGGTATGGCTTTGTTACCACTGCCGTCACACTGCACTTTTGAGATGCAAATGTGACCTCACCACAAATGTAGCTGAAGTTATCTGCGTTGTTTACACAGTTTCAAGGCATCTTGGCTTCTGAGAGAAAATATCACGCAACTGTTCCATGGAAATGTTAGACAATGACACTTTCACAAGCCACCAGATGTAACTGTATGATGCGTAGATCTGACCAAGACAAATGTGCCTTGCAATAAAAGAACAATAAATGACAGTTCGGTAATAATCTTTAGTCACAAAGTGAAGATAAATTTATACACTTCCATATGGTACCATTTTCATTGTTCTACCGTACTTTGTCATTATGATCATCAGACACCTCCCTCCCTTGTCGGCAAATATACTCGCCTGCGTATAAATCTTTATTGTGAAATATCTTGAAAATTTTAGCCAACCAACCAGCACCTTTATCACCTGTTTTCTAATTCATCTCATCAAAATATGTAAGGATTAACACATTTTATCTCGGAGGTCGATCATTTCTCAAAACTTGTAGACCAGTGTTATCAGTGAACTATGTTGTGGTGTGGCACCTTAAAAGCCTTAGGCCTGATTCACACCTGGGCGTTTTGTACCGCGTTCGAACGCTCTGCAAAACACTCAAACACAGAAATCCCATTGTTTCCTATGGGTATGATTCACACCTGGGCGTATTTCAGCCCGTCTGAACGCGCTACAAAACGGCCTACGCCCAAAGAAGTACATATACTTATTTGGGGCGTTTTGGTCTCGCGTTTCCATTGGGATACAGCCAAGTAGCCCACGGAAACGCGCGTTTGTCGCACATTTTTTACAGCGAATCGCGGTAAAAGTGTGCGACGCGAACGCGCGACAAACGCGCATATTCAATACGCCTAGGTGTGAACCCAGCGTTAGTCAAACATACATCGGCTGATTGCTAACAAATGGAGGTGTGGTGCCAAATTCACTCAGTGGCTCAACACAAACATAAATATGCCATAAATCTGAGGCACTCCATGTATCCCTTGTGGGACCATGCCTCCAGAGAGTTCTCCACAACTTTCCCTTTAAATGGGCACCGACCGCAATTAAATATCTGGGTATACTCCTACCCAAAGATATATCTCAAACATTCACCTTGAACTTCCCTCCGCTTCTGCAGCGCATAACTGCAGACCTTGAGGCGTGGACCAAAAATACCTTCTCGTGGATGGGAAGATGTAACATACTAAAGCAGTCTATCCTCCCTAGACTACTCTAGCCCCTTCAAGCCCTTCCGATTCTCATCCTCACACCTTTTTTCCGTAAAATTCGAAAGCTTTTCACAGGGTTTGTCTGGTCACAGAGACCAGCCAGGCTCAGCTACGATATCCTGTGCAGACCCAAACAACAGGGCAGGATGTTACTGCCAGATGTACGACGGTACTATGTGGTGGCCCACCTGACACGTATAGTAGACTGGTGCCACAACTCCCAAACCAAACTCTGGGTGGACCTGGAACAATCATTTGCAGATGTCCCTGTAGCCAATCTCCCTTGGTGTACCACTTCTTTACCTCCACAATTACAATCCCACCCCACCATTGGCCCTATGGTCAAGATTGCACAGTCCATTTTTAAGGGAGGTAGGATCTCTCCCTTTACTTCACCTCTCACTCCCATTTTAGACAATCCGGCATTTCCACAGGGTATAGGTGCCCATACGTACCCGGCGCTACGGAGACTGGCTAAAGATAAGGCCAAACACTTCCTGACTGACACGACTAGACCCTCAACCAACACTCTTTGCACTAACACGGATTATGGCCCTCTTGATTTTTGGTCAGCAGTGCAACTGTCCCATTTCCTGCACGCGAACCCCGCAACGCGACACCCCTGTAGATCCCTTACACCATTTGAGCAACTTTGCTCACAAGATAAGCCTTCCCGACACACTCTTTCTCTCTGCTACAGATTGTTGATCCAACCACCGGACCCAGACCACCATCCCTCCCATATCCCGATGGGAGGGAGAACTACAGACCAGCTTTACCCCGGAAGCTACGGAGAAGTTACTCACACTCTCATACCGTTCTTTGATTAGTAATAGATACCAAGAGTCGGGCTATAAGATCGTGACTAGATGGTACCGTACTCCACAATCCCTCCACACACTATTCCCTGAGTCACCTGACCTATGTTGGCGCTGCCAACAACCCGGGGCAGAAATACCATCTTCTGGTCCTGCCCGGCCCTCTGACGATTTTGGGAACAAGTGCGCGCTCTCGCTCAGAAATTTACGGATGTCCAGGTGCCTGAAGACCCGACCTTCTTTCTCCTCCACCATAACACCATCCCGCTGCACTCCAATACCCACTCCTTGATCAGACACGTGGTAAATGCCGCCCGGGCATGTATTCCAGTACTCTGGAAGAAACCCGAAGCCCCCCTCATAAGCCAGGTCCTAGACCGTATCCACGATATATACATCATGGAAGATCTCACAAGCTCCATTAAACATACCTCTGCCTCAGTCGCTCGAACCTGGCTCCCCTGGTTGGAATACATTCGGTCCCCTGACTACCTTACCCTCAGATAGGAGAACGCGGACCTGCTCCTGATGGGGAAAAATTATCCCATCTCCTCCCTGCCTTTCCTGTTTCCCCACCCTTTTTAGGTATATGCCCTACTACCATCTCTCTCTCTCTTTAGTGACCTAGTAACTACTGGCCCATATATGCCATATCCTTTTTTTTTCTTTTCTTTCCTTTTCCGTCACTTAACCCCTTACCCACACAACCTACTCACATTCACTTGCCTAACGCTGTGTTTTTTTCTTTTTTTTCTTGTTCTAGTTTGTTTTGTTGTGCACACTAAAGTTTTAAAAACAACATCTCTTATGCATGCTATTGACAGGATGTCGTTTCACTTAGGCCCCATTCACATGATGTAGCGACATACCTTTGCAGCGGCCGGGATAGCGCGACTTTCAGGGGGACGATCCAGCGACGGTAGCGCGGCCTTCTCCGTCGGGCTCCATAGAAAAAAGCAAAATTGCGCAAAATCCGACGCAAAAAGGGTCCGGTAAAAGCGACTTGCGACCGCGACGAGCGATGCGCGACATGGAGCTAAGACAGCTCCATTGACTATCATTAGCCGGCGACTTCTCGCGATATCGCGCGGCAAAAATGCGCGATATCACGTCGGAAATCGCGCGATAAGTCGCTACATGTGAACGGGGCCTTAGGGATAGAAGTCCCTCGGATCCACAGATAAGCACTTGGATACTTATATGTCCCCCTCTTGAGATACTTACGGTTCACTGACTAGCTGAGCAGGGGGAACACCCTCCCCTTATTTTTTTCAACGCTTTAAATATTTTATTTTGTTTACTTTGTCATATACATCGCAATGCATTTGGTGTATTTTCTTGATGACCGCCCGAGAGAGCAACTATTTGCTACGTATGCACTTGTTTTTCTCTTCTTGTGATCACCGTCAAACCTTTTAAAATATAAAATAAAGAATTTATTAAAAAATATAAACTTGTTAGGCTTGACAGCGCACTGTATGACAATGATAGTGAAGGGCCAGATGGGCCCTCTGGACATCTCCTAGCCCTAGGCACTCACCAAGGTCAGCCTATGGGTGGTCTCAGGATACTATTCCAGAATGTCTTCTGTTTCTGTAGAACGTCCAGGCCCAGGACCTAATACCTCCATTTCTCTCGTCTCTGTCGCAATACAAGCGAGCACCCTTTCAAAACCACATGCAGCACAATTATCTGTTAGAATACACAATAGATTTCTTATTAATACAAAATACATAACGCTCCATATGCTATTTATACACTCTGTTGTTTCTTCCCTTTCTCCTAATCACTCCTGTGCCCAGAACAAGCACACGTTTGCTAGTTCCCATTAATGGAAATACACAGCCAGCTCTCCTTGGTAAGATGGAAAAGGGTTCTTATCATCATTTTAATGATCACTTCCTTGTAAGAGTTTCCTCTCTCTCATAATATCAGAATGTTGGCAGTGTTAATGATTTCATGAATATTAATGTAATCAGTGCAGGTGACCTGACACGAAGATACTAAAGATATACATCGGGGGGTTTTCTTCATCGGCCATCCATTTAGAGAAATGCATTAATCATTTTCTGGACCTGTCCTTTGTTTTGATTGTATGTTTGGTATCATTCATTACTAGACGTAGAATAACTATCAACAGGCTCAATGCCTTCTAGTGCTACAACATAAAACTAAACCTGTCACAACCCTTAGCATATAATAGATAATACTAGACATGTAAGCTGCTGAAAAATTCGGTTCGGATATTTTGTTGTTTCGAAATTCGGGATTCGGATTCCAACATTCAATTCAGTTTGGGTTTTGGATTCGGACGGAATCCGAAATTCATTCGTTTCGGATGAGTTTACGAATATTCGTTGTGAATACCACAGAAAACCATATACAGATATTAATAGTAAAGCTAAATATCCTAAACCTGAATGGCATTAGGGATCCGAATTTCTGAATTGCATTTGGGAGCTCCCAAATGCCATTCGGGTTTGGGAGCCTCAGCTTTAGTAATATATGTATATGGCTCCCAGACCTGAATGGCATTGGAGATCCGAATTTCCAAATTGCATTTGGGTGCTCCTAAATGCCATTCAGGTCTGGGGGCCATATACATATATTACTAAAGCTGGGGCTCCCAAACCCGAATGGCATTTAGGAGCTCCCAAATGCAATTCGGAAATTTGCATCCCCAATGCCATTCGGGTCTGGGAGCCTCAGCTTTAGTATTATATGTATATACTGTATATGGCTCCCATGAAATTTGTGTTCAGACCCATTCGGATGCATTAAACCGAAAAACACATCTGATTGGCCAGAAAAGCAGGATTCAGTTTAGTTTTTGAAAGAAATTCGGACGGGATCCGATATTCGGAAATGAAAATTCGGATTCGGACACATTCGGATACATTGAGATTAGGACATTCAGACGTGTCCTAATTTTGGAAATTCATCCGAATTTTTATTCAGAACGAAACGAGTCGCACATGTCTAGATAATACATAAGCAGAGGATTCCATCAGTGTGTCATAATGATCAGTAGATAGAACTATATGCAAAGCTTAACTTTTCCTGTAAATTCTAAGTATAGCTCCGCCTCATCCGGCTTCCCTATTTGACATTGAGGCTCATATCACATTAGAGAGGAACTTTCCCCATATCTATAAAATAACAACAAAGAGCCCTTTACAAATGTTTAGTAATGACAATCAACAAACACATACTTCTAGATAATTTCCGGCTTTATATTCTTTGCATTCCTTATTTCTCTTTTCTTCCCCAGTCTTCTGGCAGTGGCCATTTTTACGGACAGGTGAGTCCATCTCTCTTTACTACTTGGAACTCTGGCACATGTGACTAGACATGTGACTAGGACATGTGAACGTGCACATCATCTCAGGGGAGGAAAATGCCTTTCCCTGAGATCTCGTGAGATTACAGATAAGATTTCCCAGCAATGCTCTAGGGATGTCACCTTCCCGGGATTCAACGTTTGCGCACATTACATCACTAATGCCAAGAGGACCAGGAAGTGGATAAACTCTATTTGTAAGTAAATGAAAAACATGTTTGTTTAACCAATTGCATGTAAGATGATTTTAAATCAACATGCAGAGCTGATTGTGATTTTTTTAGTGAAAAGAGAGTAAAAGGACCACTTTAAAGGGCCAACAGGGAGGCTTGAGAAGTGGAAGGGGAGAAGTAGATCCAAGCTTGACAAGACGATGTGGAAAAGCATGATTATGACCCGGCAAAACATCTTTCTTTTGCTTATTTGAACATTCCTGGCTTTTATTTATGATCCAATGTTGATTTTTTTAAATACTTGTGTTACAATTATTATTATCGTATTTCCCAAAATATACAAATATTTAATTTTTTTCAATTAAAATCATAATGATTAGAGAAGACAAAAATAAAAAAAGTTTATGATCTGTATGTATGATATGATATATGTATGATACTGTGCCTTTCTCATATATAACTTACCTTGTACCTACCATATATATATATACACTGGAAGTTGAACGCAGCTCTATCATCATTAAATTAAATTATCATTACATGCATCGGAGGGAGATGAGCACACTCCCAGATGCTGACCTCTCCTCGGATAACTAGACCCGGAAGTGATGTGTATTACATCCTGTGTCAATCTGTAATTTCTCTGGCTCCTGTAGCCAGTAGAAGAAGCTGGTGAAGCATGGTCTCTGCTTCATCAGCTTTTTTGGGGTCCCTAGGTGACATTACGGGTCCCCTGATGTCACATCCTCTTTGCTATTACATAGCCTTCTATGTCAATGCAATAATAAATAACTAGCATTTTTTTATTCTACAGAGCCTCTGCTTTCAGAAAATATATCATTGTTTGGGGATTAGGTAAAAAAACGGCACTCACAAACAAACAAATGCTTACATGTTTCAGCCCCCAAAACGGGACCTTAGTCATAGCAAGGAAACATCAAAATGGTATATCTTAAATAGCCATAGTCCCTCACCTGTTTCCTTGCTTCGACTAAGGCCCCGTTTTGGGGGCTGAAACATGTAAGCAGTTGTTTATTTGCTGCTTTTATGCCTTTTTGCAAACAAAGTACTGGATGGACGGATCCCCTTGCGAGTGCCGTTTTTTTACCTATTGCTCAGTGAAGGCTCCGTCGGAAGCTTTACCAGGCACCGAGTTTCAAGCAGCAGGATTGGAGACAAGAGTGTAGAGCTGCTCCATGCCTTTTTTAATATAATTGTTATTATTGTTTCTGGGTTTTACGCTGTTTTCTAGCCTAAAATTCAGATTTTATCATGTGTGTGCAAATAGTAAGAAATTGCTCCGGGCAGCAAGTGGTTAAACTACTGTTATTACAAGGTTTTTTCCCCCTCCTTGTTCTAGTTTTAGAGCTACCGATCTCCTGAGGCCACTTTGCAGCCGCTTCCTACATGCACTCCGGCGATGGCTACATGGAATTTCTCAGGGGTAGGTTTCCCGATGGTGGATTATGCCTGCGCAGGAGCGGACTGACCCATCGGGCCGTCGGGCACTGCCCGAGGGCCCGTGGCCAGGCCCGCCAATAAGGGTTTACAAGCAACTGTTCTTTACCAGGCGGGACCCATCAAGTGAGCATGTGAGTGGGGACCGAGCCCAGCACGGGCTAGGGGAGTCTGCCTCCACACATCCTGCCAGGTCGGGCAGAGACTCAGCCGGGTGGAGGACGGAGGAGGCAAGCTGTCAGCAGGTATGAGGAGCTCTCCTGCACTCACAGCTTCTCCTATACATTCCGGCCGGGAGCAGCGTTGGGAGGGGGGATTCTTCTCCCTGTCTCAGCCTTCTTTCTTCCTCCCTTGGCTGCTTGAACTATGAGCGGGCTGAATAGGATCCTGTGTGTCCTGTATTGTGTGTCCTGAATTCTGTGTGCCGTGTGTACTGTATTGCTTATGCATTGTGTGTACAGTATTGTGTATGTCCTGTATTGTGTGTCTTGAATTGTGTGTACTGTATTGTGTGTGTTGTGTGTACTGTAATGCTCGCGTATAATCAGTGTGTACCGTATTGTGTATGTACTGCATATGTATTGTGTGTGTACTGTATGTGCATTGTGTGTGTGTGTATTAGGCCTCAGATATAAAGGATGTCACCAGCACACCAAGCTGTTGTGTTCAACAAATGTGCACTTTAATGCCAACCAATGTCATTCAATTGTTGAACAGCTTGGTGTGCTGGTGGCACCCTTTTTATCTTCAGTATTTCACGGTGCCACTGTGGTCACTGCAAGCAACCATTTGCATAAATCAGGTAAGGAGAGCAGCAAGATACCTTTTATTTTTGTATTAGGTCTCATTCATACTGGGAGCACACGTCCATGCGGTGTGCACACCTGTAAACAGTAGTTGATCCCGGGAGGGAGAGGTGCTGTGTGTGCACAGCAGCCTGTTCTCCTCTATGGGAGGACACGGCTGTATGGTGTCATCTGTGTCTAATGGATCCAGTCTGCCTTCAAGTGCGGAGCCCCGTAGCTGCATATATGTGAAGTCCGGGTGTCCGTATGACACTGTGTGGCCGCGTCCTCTCATAGGGAAGAACAGGCTTCTGCGCACAACCACACACAGCACTTGTCTCTCCCAGGATCGGCTGTTCATAGGCGTGCACACCCCATGGACGTGTACGCCCAGTTTGAGTGAGGCCTTATGCGTTGTGTGTGTACTGTGTGTGTGGTCTGCTGTGCGTTAGTTCTGGTCTGAGGTTTGCAGTACGTTCTGGTCTGAGGTTTGCAGTGCGTTCTGTTCTGAGGTTTGCAGTGCGTTCTGGTCCGAGGTTTGCATTACGTTAGTTCTGGTCCGAGGTTTGCATTACGTTAGTTCTGGTCTGAAGTTTCCCGTGTGTTGATTCTGGCCTGAGATTTGCAGTGCGCTGGTTCTGGTCTGAGGTTTGCGGTGCGTTAGTTCTGGCCTGAGATTTGCAGTGCGTTGGTTCTGGCCTGAGATTTGCAGTGCGCTGGTTCTGGTCTGAGGTTTGCGGTGCGTTAGTTCTGGTCTGAGGTTTGCAGTACATTAGTTCTGGTCTGAGGTTTCCCTGTGTTGGTTCTGGCCTGAGATTTGCAGTGTGTTGGTTCTGGCCTGAGATTTGCAATGCGCTGGTTCTGGTCTGAGGTTTCCTGTGCACTGGTTCTGGTCTGAGGTTTGCGTGGCATTAGTTCTGGCCTGAGATTTGCAGTGCGTTGGTTCTGGTCTGAGGTTTGCAGTGTGTTGGTTCTGGCCTGAGATTTGCAGTGCGCTGGTTCTGGTCTGAGGTTTCCTGTGCGCTGGTTCTGGTCTGAGGTTTGCGTGGCGTTAGTTCTGGCCTGAGATTTGCAGTGTGTTGGTTCTGGCCTGAGATTTGCAGTGCGTTGGTTCTGGTCTGAGGTTTGCAGGGTGTTAGTTCTGGTCTGAGGTTTGAAGTGCTTTAGTTCTGGTCTGAGGTTTCCCTGTGTTGGTTCTGGCCTGAGATTTGCAGTTTTTTGGTTCTGGCCTGAGATTTGCAGTGCGTTGGTTCTGGTCTGAGGTTTGCAGGGTGTTAGTTCTGGTCTGAGGTTTGAAGTGCTTTAGTTCTGGTCTGAGGTTTCCCTGTGTTGGTTCTGGCCTGAGATTTGCAGTTTTTTGGTTCTGGCCTGAGATTTGCAGTGCGTTGGTTCTGGTCTGAGATGTGCAGTGCGTTGGTTCTGGTCTGAGGTTTCCTGTGCGTTGGTTCTGGCCTGAGATTTGCAGTGCGTTGGTTCTGGTCTGAGGTCTGCCGTGTGTTGATTTGTACAGTGATCATTCAGGGGTCTTCAGGGGTGAGCAAACTCCGTAACTGTGGTGGAGCTCCAAGACCCATGATGCATTGCAAGACTTTTGCATTTGCATGACTCCCACAGCCAGATACATGATGGGATTTGTAGTTTTACCACAGCTAGAGGAATGATATTTGCTCCACCCCTTGCAATAATGTATTGGGTGGATTTTATATGGGCGAAGCCCAAGGGGGCCCCGTCATCTCTTATTGCCCAGGGGCTCCATATGTTGTCAGTCCGCCCCTGTGCCTGTGCATTGTGCATCAGCATGTCTGCTTATAGACTCCACCAGGAGCACATACAATAATGCAGGAACCTCTGGGGAGATGGTTGTCACCCCACAACAGGTGCCTGATATTACTATTGAAAATAATTTTTGAAATCGCAATAACATGTTGAAGCTTAAATGAGATTTTACTGATTGAATTCACATATATTTTAATTCAGTGGTAAAGTGTCCAATCAACAGCTGTTGGTCGGGGGTGGTCAACTACGGCCCTCCAGCTGTGGCCTCCCATGAGGCATTGCAAGACTGACAGTTACAGGCGTGACTACCAGAGGCAGAGGCATGCTGGGATTTGTAGCTGGAGGGCCGGAGATGCCCACCCCTGCTGTTGGTGAATTGGTCTCTTAACAGCTAATGCTGGAAAGTTACATAATGAACTCCTCTAAGCGTTACCGTCATTACAGCTGTTTGCAACAATGCCAAAGAGTTTGGTGAAGCTGTCTGAGACTCCCGAGTGTTAAGAAAGTACCCCAAAGAGGAAGTGCAGCAGAATTCAATGTGTCCAAGGGGGAAGTAAAATACACACCGGAGAGGTTTTCACAAACAAAGTCATTTTCATGCAAAGCAAGTGCAAGCAGATAGAGAGCGGCCTCAGCACCTAAAGACCGGTATATCAAGATACCTCCATTACGGAGCATCATCTGCATCCGAGAATCAGTGCCGGATGAACAAACAAAGCCTGTTCTTACTAAAAGTACTTGGAAAGGATATGTAGCACCCGTCACCTTCTGTGAGGCGGCGTATAGAAATGTAGTGATTGCCAGGACTGTACTCAGCTTGCCTGGATTATAGTTGGCATTTATCTGGTTAATTCCAGGTGTCCTGGCATTGACTGTACCCACCTGGGTGGAGTGTGACTCTGCTGTATTGTGGGGAAGCCAATGAGGGACACTGTGAGTGTATGTACAGTACAGCAGCCAATCACTGGGTGTCTTACAACCAATGGTGCATGCTGGGATAGGGTACATATACTGGAGGGAATTGCCATGTGCTCAGACTAGTTCACGACCAGCCATGGATTAGCACAGGACTGGGTGCTGTCCAGCCACCCCCCCGGGCTATGCCTAAGGCCTGGGGGTGGGAAGAGGCTTGTGTGTGGGAAGTGTTTCCCTATGCTTCAAGTAGGGAGGAGGCCGGTGCCGTTATCAGAGGAGAACCAGAGAAGCTTATGTCTGCTGGAGGTTACTGGAACATAGAGGACCACTGGAGCATGGCTGGTGTCTCTCCTGCTAAGGATTTATGTTTATCCCCTGCTCATCTGTTACTCCAATTACTATTCACTGTACTACAAATGGATCAACACTGAGATGATAACGAGGCTTGGTGAATGAATGAAGAACAAAAAAAAATCAAAAACTCCCCCTTGCAGTGTGGTTTCCCAGGGCCGGTCTTATGATGAGGCAGTTGCCTTAGATGGCATCTCACTGGGTTATGGGGTGGGCAGCATGGGTGCCTGCCATCCCCTTTCCGGCCAGAGCATCCCAGCTCTTATCATTCTGTAACGCTCTGGGCAGCGTCTCGTCCCGCTCACCAATGTCACTGGCTGGCATGAGCTCAACAGGATGCTCTGGCTGGCATCATTCCGCCCAGCTACTGGCAACCACTGATGTCAGTGAGCTGGGTGGGACAACGGATAGAACTGGAGCCAGAGGTACTGGCAGCCCCCCGGTAACATTCATCACCATCACCAAACCTACCTCCCCCCGGTAACATTCATGACCATTACTGCAGCACCCCCCTGGCCTCAGGCGGCTATAAGTCCAGGGACACCACTAGGTTACCCCACACTGAAAGGGTTAGGTGCTCCTCTGTCTAGGGGGGCTCAAATAAAGCAGATATACTGGCCTGATCCTCGGTCCTGTGGCGCTCACCTCCCTCCCCCTCTGCTCTGGCTTTGTATGTTAAAATCAGGCAATTCACAGCTGACATGCACATATGTGACCTGTACTTCCTGCCAAAATCCTCTGTAGCCAGTCTTCTGTGTCAGGTGCACCTACCAGACACATATCAGGTTCCTGACCTCAACTGCAGTGGTCCAGGACCCACGCCAGATTGCTGACTGGACAGTGAAAGAGCAGCAGCCCACTGATGAGAACATCATTCTACTCAGTCTGCTCTATACTCCTGTCAGTAAGCCTCCAGTGCTAGATTGACAGTACAGCTACGGACATTAAAATCGATACATCTTTTTAAAAAGGAGCAAATAAGCTTCAAACCAAGCATGCAGTGACAGTTTAGCCTGCAGGCACTGTGGAGCAATTCACACCTACAGCAGAAGCACTGAAATGTCAACTTATTA